>NC_061506.1:1214178-1271678 GCF_022539355.2 Hippoglossus stenolepis | reverse complement strand
AAAATGAAAGATCTATGGAGCAGGTGAGGGGATCTGTGCAGCCATGGATTGATATGTCCACTAATCCCCCGCTGTGTTGACAGGTGGGTCCAGTCAACCCGACAGCGTGGCTCTGCCAGGCGAGGCCCTCGGCCCGGCCACGCCGTGCGTCCGCTGTGGGACTGGGATGGGTTGAGCCTGCCCAGTGCAGCACTTTGCAGAGAGAGGGAGCAGTGTTTACCAGTCAGGGCCCCCAGCAACATTTTATTGTTTGGACAGGACTTGTGGGCCTGATGGGACTTTCAAAATCTGCCAAACAGACGGCAGTAAAACGGCACAAGAGAAAACACAAACATCCAGATTCTCTTCAACTTTAGAAAGTCGCCCAAACCCTCTCACAGTAACAGGAGAATCTCCTCATCAGCTGGGATGCTAACGAGGAGTCGTCTCTTGGCAGGTATCACCATTTCTTTTGCATATTTCTCCAAGGTGCTGATCCGAAACCGGCCTTTCAATTCAAAGCTTTCAGAGGAGACCCTGCCCAGACGACCCTCTGCAGAGCGTCCCCGTCCTGTCCCATGATTCTGTCCTCCAGACAAGTCCGATCCTGGACAAACGCGTCGCTCGCTTCACTTCTGTGTTTTATTTGGTCATCGCAGGCCCGTGAGAAACCGAACATTTGATTGGGCCGCCCCTCGTTTCCAAAAAACGACTTTATCTTTTGCTGGGCTTAAGTGTTCCTCTCAGACGGCGGCTGGGGCCTCTGCGGGTCCCTGAGTATCACGGCCCGGCCTTGATCTTGTTTACTTAGTATTCCATCAGAGCTCGGAAACGAGGAGACGGAACGGGCAAGGAGGAGAAAAAGGGAGAAGAGGAGGAAGACGAGGGTGGCTACCTCACCCCTTTGCAACCTCTCGACTCCGCTCTGAAGAACTTCCACCCTCTGGTAACTTTTCAAAGGCACCAGTAATGGCCTTTGAAGCAGCCATCAAGTGTTTTTTATCCTCCTCTTTCTTTTTTTTGTCAGGCTGAATGCTCTGAGGGGTTGGATGACTTTTCGTCTGTGCGTAGTATATATGAGAGGGAAACATAAAGAGACCGAGGGGTCTCGCTGCCAAAAAAGTACAGACGTGTTTCTCTTTCTTCTGCACCTTCAGACCTCATTTCTCTCCTCTCCCTTTTGTTCTTTTCTTTACAGTCCCTGTTTGTTTTCAAGTCCAACGTGAATGCACAGAGAACGAGGCAGAGATTTATCGTTTTTATGTTGATTTTTAGTTTTTTCTCCTTTGTTCTCCAGCTCTTAGAGCCATACTCAATAAAACTGAATGAGATAATAGAGAGTTAGGACTTAAAGTTGTGAAAGTACATTAATCTTTATATTCATAACTGGAACCTTAATAAAAATGAGCTCTTTTAGAGAGGCAGTGGACAGAGGTAGCAATGATTTGTCTTATTTAATCTCTTTAGTGTCCAGTGTGATACACTGAAAGGAAATGAAAGAGCACATTTCTTTACAAAGAATCCGAACAGTTGGCTCATAAAAAGAGAGAAGTTTGTATTCACCAAAATCAAAACTTAGAATAAACAATGCAGAAAAGATGCTATTTCAAGTTATACATTTGGTTTTATTTGTCGTTATTTATTATGAAGTGTATAGTTAAACTGATATCAAACCTCAATCACATTTCTTTGTCTCAAGGGGTTTCATATCGGTATCAGCGTCAGTCGGGCTCTATTACCACGACGTCACGTCTGAAGCTCCGTTTACTTCTTAGTCTTAACGAGCGATTTAATTAGTTTAAATCAGTTCAATTGGTTTTCAATTTGATTTGGTCTGGTTCTGTGCCCGGATCTTCTTTGGCGAGGGTCTTAATTTTGTCATCATCCTCCAGCCGATCTGGCTAACAAGCTGCGTGCATGAGAAACAGCAAACTTAGAAAGAATGGCAGGAAGTTTGATTGAGATTAAAACAGCTGCACCAGATGCTGCAATTCAAGAAATCAGCTCATTCTGAATAACTTAATTGAAATGAAATTAGTCTGATAGGTTCTATTAGACCTGTAAACTAAACCACTTCCTTTTAGCATCTAGCACTAAACTTGGGCTTCGTCTTTACACTCGATGTTTTCGAGCACATCTTGACGTTGACGTGCATCGTACGAGTTCCTCTCCAGGTTCAGAACGCAGCTGGAGGACAGTGACACGTTTTATTGTGTAATTAGCTGCTGTCGGAGTAAATCACTCGTCCCTCAATCTGCACGTCAGTCTGCATGTCTTAGATCTGCTCCTCAGTGTCAGGCAGGATTTCATGTCATCTACAGGGCGTGATGATGGTTTCTGAAGGAGCAGAAGCAGAGAATATGTTTAAATACAGAAAATAAAACTTCCTCAACGGGGGAAAATCTGAGAAAAAGCTTCTACCGTCGTCTGGAAAGAGCAGAACAAACGGCCGCAGCAGCACCGAGCGTCTCGTACAAATCAAACCTCCATCTGACAGTCGGAGGGAATCATGACTTCTCTGTTTTTCACTCCGTAGGTCACAGAGTGAACGAGTGCGTATCCTCCTCAGATGGAGGCTTTCAGCTCGTCCTCAGCTCACCCCGCTCCTCATCCCAGGCTGGGCGATGCTCCACTGGGCGGGTGACTTCTAATATGACCGCTTGTGTGTTTGCCGGAGTTGTGTCTCTCTCTGTGTGCGTGTGAAGGTGGTTTCAGCAGAAGAAAAGCGCTTTGTTATGGCTCTTGAGAGGATATTTCCAGAAGGTTTGCTCTTCTGTAACAGTGGCCTTTGTGCTCTTACGCTCAATTAAAGCAGGGAAGAGGGATTTCTCTTTTCACGCCGCTGAAATTTACGCTTGATATGAAAAACTTTGACTCCAGCTGAGCAAGAAAGTTTTCTAAGAATTCTTAGCTCATGAATATCGTAAAGGTTTTCTTTTCCCCCCTTTATGTCCAGAGATAAAACTTTCCACTTTCTACAATACCTGGATTCCTGAACGGGCCTTTGGGGCCCGGGAGGAGTCGGCCTCACGAGCCTCTCTTTGAAATGCCTGTCCACATATTTGATTCAGAAGTCATTTGTATTTTCAGTTTGCTCGTTTACAGGAAGTCTGGAGGGGGGGTGTGACATGTTTGAGTTTACACGACAAACTGTGGTTAACGTCAGGCAAAAACTTTGATGGCAAAAACTTAAACTCGGTGGTTTGGCTGTGGTTTGGAGACTTGGTCAAAGTTAGGCAACTAAATGATGTCATTAAAGTTGTAAAAAGATGTGGTTATGGTTAATAAAAAGAGAAACTTGCATTTAACTGCAGGTCTGTAACATTAGCTGATCAATAGGCAACAAGTTTGATATTCATTTTATAATTTAAGGCACAAAAATATCAAAGATTTGCTCGTTCTTGAATTTGCAATGTGAGATTAATGGAGCGACTAATTAAAGAAGTTTGAAGAAAGGAGAAAACCTATTTTTGAAAACTCTCAAATTTAGATTTATATAAATAAGCAGATTTTTCTTATCTCTGATACTTTTATATCTTTATATAGTGTGTGATTTACCTGAATTTATGGACTTTCCTGCATCACTGTTTAGTTTTGCAGAACGTAATCGCCCAAAGCTGCGTGTTATTGATATTTGTTTGTTTGTTGCTGTGTTGTTCCCCAACACCTTCATGTTGATTTATATCCCAGACAGAGGGATGAAGACTAAGTAGATATCCTCATATGTAAGACTCATTCAGCCCGCGGACGTGTTCCCCTGCCGTTCCCCGAAGACGGCGAGGAAAGAGGCGAAAAAACAAGCGTAGGAGAACTTCACAGGAGCGAGGTGCTTTCAAAACGCTCCCAGGTGAAGATTCTTCTGAGATGTGAGGAGGAAGGGGCGGGCGGTTCAGACGGAGAGAGAAGGGAAGGAGACGCCGGTGAAAGAGGAAGAAAGAGGAAGGATGGATTTGTGTATCCCAGTGGGGGTGAAACTGTGAGCCACTTTCTGTGTTTTGGAGGAAGTGGATTGATTTCTGTGACCTCTCGCTCTCGCTCGCTGCCAAGTGTGATGAAAAGTCTTTTAACTGGAGGGGGAAACACACGGGCTGCTGGAGGAGCTGCAGAGAGTCCAAACACAGAACAAAGTCAGGGAGGTGCGGGCCTGCAGGTGGAGGCTTTATGATACACTTCTGCTGAGCCTCAACACAAACAGCTTCTGTGGAAAATACAGGAAATGCCAGATTCACTACGTAGCTGAAGCTTTATCCCACAAAAACACAACATTACTTAGTTTACCAAAGTAAATGTTGTAATGCTTCTTCCCCTGAAGAGATTTGGGTCATGTAAATAACCGTTTGACTGATTTCATCTCTTTATTGACAAGTTCTCAGCAGGATGCTCCAGTTTCACTTCTTCTTAAATTTCCCTTTCACAGACACTTGAATACAAAATGTGTTTTATATCATTTTAGGAAAATCTCAGCTCAATTTCAACCGAGAGCGTTTGCAAAGAGATAAATTGGCCCAAAGGTGGAACCATTATATACAAAAACAAAATAAATATAAGTTACTAGTCGTTATTAAACAGACTCTGAGCAGTTTGTCATCTCGTCACCGGTCCTCAGAAGTTAATCTGTCCTGCGCTCGATTCAAATCCACTCGACCTTCCCCTTCCCAGCCCGCGTGCTCCCCTGAACCTCTTAAACGCTACACGACGCAGCGGCCGTGTTTTCCTGAGCGATACAAGACGCACACGCCCGGGGGCCTGGATGCAAACACAAATTACCTGAAGGAAAAGAGGTGGCGGGCGTCACAGGTGAAGGTGGACGCCGGGTTTAGAGGCGACGCCATCAACAGGGGGAAGAAGAGAAGCGGTGGCCTGCTGCTGTGTCTGAGGCCTCGCTGTAAATCACAGAGCTGTAAAACTGGTTCTGTCGACGCTGCCCACCCTCATAAATTGGCATCTCCCTGCCAGCCCCCGTCCCACCAGCGGCTTCACACATGCTTTATGACAAGACGATCAGACCACTAAATGAACGGAGGCGAGGGGGCCGTAAATTGTCCAGGTGAAGGTGGCGATACAGCGAGGGAGGTTGTTTCGGTTGACTCTCGACCAAAGGCAAAGAAAAAGTGAAGTTTGGCTTTTGGGATGAAAAGAGGGAAACGACGGGGATGTACTTCCTGTCTCGTAGATGGATTCACTCCTCGTCTCCCAATGTGCATTTTAATGAAGAAGAATTGATTGATTGATTTGTTTTGTTTTAAGATACAGAATTCACATTAATATCATCCATATGTTACACGAAGACAAGAAAGAATTAGCTCATTAAACATATTTATATTTACTTAATTAATGGATTCATTCTCATGAATAGCTGCCGGTGTTTCTCCGCGTGTGCTCCCGCGGAGGAGATTTCATTTCAGTGTCGTTTTAATTAAAGATTCTCATTGGGAGCATATTGAAATCATATGGACGTCTGCAGGTTTCAGATTGCAGGAGGATGTAATGAAAGGCCGGCAAACAAATCAAACACCAGCATTATGAGATAAACTTTAATTCAATTCAACTCCCGCAGGACTCGCTGATTGATCAGCCCCGACTCGCACACGCGTGTGTGAAACTCCATCCTGTGTGACGTCGTTGGAAGTCAGAGTTATGGGAGCAGATTTGCTTGCTTTTGTTGTGGAGCACACGCACACACGCTGCGTTCCCCTCTGTGCGGGGGAGGAAATTAATTTACCTACGGGGCCGATTGTGCTCACGCAAACCGTTTCCAGGAGCCATTCTTCATCCTTT
Organism: Hippoglossus stenolepis; assembly: GCF_022539355.2. Taxonomy (NCBI): domain Eukaryota; kingdom Metazoa; phylum Chordata; class Actinopteri; order Pleuronectiformes; family Pleuronectidae; genus Hippoglossus; species Hippoglossus stenolepis. The sequence goes on along the minus strand of NC_061506.1, from coordinate 1,265,921 downwards.
ATGGGGCCATTTAATCAGGATCCCCGTTGAAGATAGACAAACTCTGACATTCGTTTCAGACTGATGACAGTGTGGCGCTCTCTTCATCTCTCCGGCCTTGCGCTCAGGGTCGGCCTCGTGCCACTCCGGCACTTTTTCCGGGAGTTGGGTTTCGCTCATGTTCTGGATGGACGCGCGGCGACGGCAACAGAACTCGAGGAGCGTGTCGGGGTTTTCAGTAGCTTTTAAAATCCTTGAAACGTCCTCACAAATTCAGAGCGTTTCGCTGCCGACGCGCCGTAGCTGGTCTTTTACATTTCACGTTCTTGCAAGAATCACACGTACTGTGGGAATTCCAGCTGCATGGGTGTGTGTGGTCATTCCTGCTCACTCACACATGCATAAATGTGTGTTTGCATGGTTGTGTGTTGTTTGAATGCTCGTACCGACCAGCTGCGCCCTTCCTTCTGCCTAATGGAGGGAATGTCCTGAGATTTGTGGCCCTGTCGTGTGCAACCAGGGGACTGAGGCGTCAATAAGCAATCGTCTGCTTGGTACCACATGCAAACACACACAAACACACATACTGGAAGATGTTGTTTTTCGCATTTGTTGTACTTTTTTTGCCTCGTCCTTATTTTTATCCCACATTTCCTCCTGGATGCAGTCTCACTTCTCACTTCTCACTTTTTCTTCTTCCTCTTCTTCTTCAGCTCATTCTGTCCTTCCTTCTACTGTATGCACATTTCCCTGTTACTGTATGATACCTGCTGAATCCATAAATAATATATCTCTGCCCTGAAATATGTGAGTCTGCGTTTTCCCCCGGTGAACGTGTGCGTCGCTGTGTGTGCGCGTGTGCTGTTGTAGCAGAGATCTCCACGTCTCCTGGGTTCGGCTAATTAAAACATCTCCTGTCTTAATTTCCTCCAGATTAGCTGCACACACGAGCGGCTGAGAAGCGACGACTCGTCAAACTCGGGCTCAGTCGCTGCACTCCGACACAGTTTGTGTTTCTGCCTGTGCGCCTCTGTGCTCGTGTGGAATCTCACACATTAGCTCAGTGAGTCTGCAAAGAGACTTCCTGATTACAGGAGTAACCCAGATACACGGAGAGGCACGGAGTCACTCTCTCCATCACAGCCACAGGCTGACATTTTCTCGACCTCTTTACCCCTGATGAGGTGCGAGCATCTGCGGCACTTTCCATAAGTCATCAGAAGACTGACGTGCACGAACGCCGTCGTTAGAGGAGAGAGCGCCGGCGTGTGGACGCAGCCTTGTCATTAGCGCGTGTTCTCCCTCGTCCATCAGCGCTGCTTTATGGCACATTTCACTCCCAACTAGGTCATTCAGGTTTTTCTTGGCAGATGGAATAGCCCGAGCAGCTCTGCAGGCCGGGGCGTAATGATGCACACACTCATGCTTTTGTACGCAAGAAGCATAATCACACTTCTCCCTACGCACGCCACTTCTTTTTCTTTGGCTTCATCGCTCTGTTTGCACTCGCTCAGCGAGGCCGTCACACATGGACGCTCTATTATTCTTCCCCTCTCCGCTGTCAAACTCTCTTCGCCGTGCACAGGCTGTGAAACACAAACGCACACCCGTTGCGACAGACGTTCTCTCGGGGTGGAGCAGGGTAATCACGCCGCAGCACCTCTGGCAAGGCTAATTAAGCCGGCACATCTGTGCCTTACTCCGCATCTGGGGCAGGTGGCAGCGTCGCCTGCAGAAAACTGCACCCCCCCTTTCCTCTCCCTCCTGCCTCATCTCACAACTCCACCGAGAGACAACGATGACTGCAAGGGCGACCACAGACTTTTTAAAGAGTTTTAAATCTTTTTTTTGCGAAACCAAGTCATCCAGACTCAGCTTCACCCTTATTTACCTCAACAGAAATGTATTTTTCAGCGAAAACTCCCCTTTACACTTGGTCCAGACTGTTACGTAACCAAAAAACTCTCCTTTCTGTCCCTGGGAATGGATTTTGCTAAAAAAAATAACCGCAAAGCCTTTCCACCTCCTTCCTCCTGTTCTTGCTTCAACCCTCTCCTGGCATGCCTCTGCTGAATCCTGACACAGAAGTGAACCTCTCACACTGGAAATCTCTTTCAAGATGGATTCTCAAGTCTCAATCGTGCCGCTGGGAATAGGTGGAGGTTTATCCAAGCGAAATCAAGTCGGACGGGGAGACGGAGTGGTTGGAGCTGACAGCGCAGGGTGTTGAATCAAAGCCAGGGGGAACCTCAGGAGTCTTCAATTACACCATTCTCCTGGGCGCACGCACAAAAAACCTCTTTATTCGCCCTTGTGATTTTGATTGTGAAATAAAAATGATGAAAATAAGCTTTTTCTTAAAGGTCATTTAGAGCAGAGAGACTTTTAAACTGCCTCTAATCTTCTCTTCGGACGTCTTTCAGCCTTAATGTGAATCTACACTTCCCCGTGATGCTGCTGCCTGTTCTGCATCACACTTTATTATCTCCCTTTCATTGGGAAATTGTTGTGGGATTTTCTATTCAAATGACGTCTCCTGGCTGATTCGTTGTGACCCTGCAGCCTTCACAGCTCGTCCCTCGGGGCTCCGTGACATCCCTGTAACAAGGAGCTTATTGCAGTGTTATTGCCCCAGCATCTAGAAGCTTCCAGGGGCCCGAGGGCACATGTGATGGCGCTGACAGGTCCCGGGGACTCGAGTGTCACTGTCAGCGAGCCGGCGGGTTCGGCCCCGATGCAGATGTCAGAAGGCCGCTGCGAGCTAACATGCATGTTTGTTAATGGAGGCAAATCGTTCCCACGCTTGTGCACATGCAAACACGCGGCGAGGATGTGCATGGCAGCGTGGCGGCGGCGGCGGCGGCGGCGTCGTGGTACATGCCCATGCAAAATGAAAAATAAAACGTTATTCTTACTGGGGTGCGACGGGAACACACACACACACACATAAAACACACACACAAGCCTGTGAGTCCTCTGGGAGCCGCTGACAGCTCTGCCCTGAGCTTCCAATCCGTCTCTGGGAGCTCCCAACACCCAGTGCAATTACTCTTTCTTGCTGACTGCACCTGCACAACATAATTGAGAAAGCTACTGGGGCTTTGTCACTTAAGGTAAAGATGTAAGAGGAAAAAAGGCGCCCCGGCTAAGCTGCGGGTGTCTGAGCTGGTGGGAGGAGGTCGCTCTGGACTGGGATCCTCCTCCTCCTCTTCCTCCTCCTCCTCCTCCTCCTCCTCTTCCTCTTTATTTCCACGACTCCACAAGGTTTGACCTCTGCAGACGATTCGCTCTGAATGTCACATATTCATCTCGGTGTCCGTCGTTTGCCGTTAATTCTTCCACAGTCGTTTTTAATGATCGGAGATTTAATTAAGCTCCGATGGTGCAACGCGTGCCGGCTTCCTGAGACCTGGGGATCCTGAGAATTCCTCCGTCTCACTTTAATGAAACCAGCAGCAGGTCGTTGTCTGTAATGAGGAAATTGACTTGGATCTCATTACATGTGTTAAATCTCAGGCCATGTATCGTGAGAAGACGCTTCCAACTGAAGGAAACAAACTTAAAAGAACAAATGTCTCACGTTCAGGGGCCTTAAATGGACTTTTTAAACAGTTGCAGGTCACGAGTGTTAAACTCTCCAAGTGACGTCACTCCGCCTGATGAATGGTCTGCCAGCGTTGCCATTTAACTCGTGGCAACCAATTATAAAGCTCCGGCTTTGAAATGAAGTTGACTGGTTGAAATGGCCGATCTCTGTGACAGCTTTAATCTGGCAACACTGCAGTTTGCTTATTTCCATCCACCTCCGCCGCTCTGTCGTCACCTCCCTGTTTCCAACGAGGGAAACGAGACTGATGAAAGAATTCAGAAACTCATTAAACTGAATTATTAGATTGAAATTGTAATTAATGGTGTTGGAAAGTTTCATTTGCTTTTCAATGAGTGACTATTTCTTGGTGTGGTAACTTCCTGGGGTTACTGGTATTGTCTAGGACACCAACAATGTTACAATGGATGTAAACTCCAGGTCCGGAAAGTGAAGCCAACGCAGAAGTGCCTGTCTTCTCTCTCTCTCCATCTTTTATTCCTCCTGAATTCCCCCTTTAGGCCTCTCGCTTCTTCATGTCCAATCCCACCTCAGTGGCGTCGGCAGCGGCCTCTCGACCCTCAGCATCGCCTCCGATAGCAAAGCGCAGCAGCAATTACAGATACGATAGAAAACTGTCACGTCATGGAGGAAAATGGGGAAAAGAAGTAGACCTAAAAATAATAGGTCTTTGTCTTATTTCTGACGTGCTCTCTAACAGGGAAACCCACTAATCCCTGCTCAGTGAAACGAAGCTCTTGATTTGTTGGCATGTTGAAACATCTTGAAGCTTCTCTTTGATATAGTGGAATTGGTCCACTTCCAAACTTTAAAAGCCAAGTTCCCTTTAAGACCAACACTCGAGACACCGCGGCGTCTTGAAAACTACTTTGCCGAGGAATTTATTTGAAGACACAACCAGGAAAGTTGGAGCGTATTTGCTCCATTAAAGAGCTTTAGGTTTCGTTCTCGTTCATTATGTGTCAGTTGTGCCGACTCCAACATCGTCAAACATCCTCAAGCTACTTCTTTGTGTCTGTGTTCGCTTCATATTCGCAGAGCTGCTGAAGTCATTTATATTTTCTTGCTGGGAGTTTTTTCCCTCTCATGGCGTCGTCAGAATCATCTGACGGCAAACTTTAAACGCTCGTGGCGTCCTTTTGTGAAAAGCAAAAAAAAACCCACAGTGAGTGAAATCGGTAGCTTTTTGTAAAGTAAATATTAATAAAGCGAGAGCTTCATGTAACGTCCTGGAGGAAGTGAAACAGTGATGACTGTGGTGAAACCGTTTCCTCATCGTGTCGTTACCCCTGCTCGCCACACAGGGAGGTTTCCTCTTCACACTGATTATCTTCACCATGTCACTCGCCTAAAGAAAGGTCGCCGCTCTTTTCTTTTTTACTTTGTCACCGAAGCGACTGAAGTAATTAAGCTGCAGCATCTGAGGTCCTGTTTTCAAGGCAAATGAGAGGGTGAGGGAGGTCAGGTCAAAGAGGTGACACATCATTTTTCTAAAGTTTCATTTTTGTGTTTTTATTTATTAGTATTCATGGTACAGATACTCCAGAGACAAAGTAGAGCCCGACCGATTTAGTGCTTGGCTGATAAAGTCTTCTGATGTGAGCCTTTCACTGACTTATCGGTTTCTGGGTTAATGTTTCCAGATAAGAAAACTTTCCCTTTAAAGAAGAAACTGCAGCAAGATGAGAACAAATTGTACTTTGTTACTATAATTCATATTTTAGATGTTCAGAATCATTAATTCAAACTTTATGAAGATGTTTACAAAGTCTGTATGAGTGGTTGTAGTTGTAGTAACTTCTTCACTTTGCAGAACAACAAGATTCCTTCTCTCGTTTCTTGTGCAGATTTCTGTTTTCAACATGTGTTGCTCTTTGTTCTTTAAGGCAAAGGTCAGACAGGATGTCTGTGTGTTAATCAGAAAGCTCAGTTTAGCCTCTTCCTACCTGAACCAGTCAGCAGCAGCGTGCAGGATCCTCCGCCGTCGTCTCGGCGCTGTGGTCAGGTGGTAATTACTCACAGGAGCTCCCGAGTTCATTACCGCCCCGATGAGCAATAACCATCCCTCAGTTAGCACGCCGCGCGCAATAACCCGTTTAATTTCATAATTATCGATTGCTTCGGATGGCCACACGGAAAGGCCGGGACCATTTTTTATTTATTCATTTATTTAGCTATCTATCCGTTTATGTGTTTTCATTATTATTTTCTGTTTGGTGGGTGAGCGTGAGAGCAGGTTGAGTTGGAAGAAGAGGCAGCGGCGAGGGGGAAAAAGACTGACTCACACACAGACTCTCCTGCTGAGCGTCTGACAACTTGCTGGCTAATTGGCGATACACACACTAAAACACACACACACACTAAAACACACACACACACACACCGAGGAACCAAACACACGACCGGCCAAGAAAATCATACACACTTTTCCTCAGCTGACAGCGCAGGGCCAGAAAACGGTGTCTTACTTGGATTTTACGAGGTTACGATGAGACACACAACGCGCTCGGCTCCCCCTACACACACACCAACACGCATGAAAACACACATGACGGGACCACTCATGCACACAACCTCCCTGGAGGTTTCCAACGGGACCAGCAGCGTTTTGCTAACTTCTCTGTTTGAGCCGTTCCTTAAACTCCAGAGGAGCTCGGACGTGGCAGCGACATATTAGTGGATGAAGCCCGAGAATAAACACAAACATGAATAAAGAATTGTTCCAGAACTAAAAAACAAACTTGAGAATCCTGTTCTTACAAATCCACAAAGAGACGAGAGCGACGTGTGAATAAAGAAAATGATTCGACACACACAGTAAACACAAAAAACAAATTACCCTCCGTCCTCGTCCTCAATCCCCCCCAACCCGCCCTCCTCGCTCCTCACCGTGTCGTCGGCACGATTCCTGACTCATCAGGCACTATTTTCATTCACCCTCCACCGGCGCCACACGGGGCTAAATTATTGGCCCCTTTTTAATAAGGCTATGGATTGTTTGAGGGATGGCCGCGGCGCTGCTGTTGATTATATCGAAAGCCTGTTGTTTTATATCCTGCGAATGTCAGATTTCTGCTATTTACATCCCTCAACTCCCGCACGCCGGCGAATGGTTATTGATTTTGCCAGAGATGAATGGAGCGGCCGCGTGGAATTAAAACCAAAAAGACAAAAAGGGGAGAGATGAGGAGGAGGAGGAGGTGGGAGTGGAGGAGGAACTGAGAGACCTGAAAGAGAAAAGGAGAGGAGGAGGAAAAGGAAAATTAGACGACAAATGAGACTTTGACTGAGGTCAGCGTTTGTAAATTCAGTGCCGCGTCTGGGCGTCCATCTTGTAAACAAAATGATTTTACTCCTGGCAGCGTTTCTTTCGTCGCACTGGGATTCAGCTCAAGACGGACGGTTTGATGCTGCTGCCATGTTCTCAGCCCACTGCCTCACCTACGGCTACAGCACGTGCTCCGGAGCCAGACTGTGGATTCATCTCAGCGATCTGGGATCTTTTAGCAGTTTATTTGTCAATGAATTCATGTCGCAATGTACGTTTTTAGTGAAACTACAGTTTTGGCGGCTTCTTCCTTGAGCTTCTAGTTTCCTGTGTTTGCCAGAAACGTCTTCAAACGGACAAACTCTTCATTTTTCTAAACTTAACGTGACACTACTGACGAACTCTTACTAAGCGGATGAGTCCGGTGCTTTTAATTTCCATTTTCAAATCGTTTTAAGGATTTGTTTGTGTCAGTTTTACGGCTGAACATTTGAGCCAGAACATGGAAACAAATCCATTCTTTGCCTTTTGTAATCAAAAATCTCACAATCCACAATATGCATCTAATGAATCACGAATCATATTGAAAGATGTCTAACTTGGTGTTTGCAGTTGTGCACGTACCTGCAAGTGGCACCAACGCAGTGACTCATCTTTCCCTCTTCAGTCTGTGTAGCTGTCGCCTGGAATCTGTTGTGTGTGAGAAGGACAGTTTTCTATACAAAGCTCTTTACACACATCAACATGAGCTGATTTGTTGTTTTCTTCTCCCACGTGAACTGATGTCAGTCGTCTTAATAAGTCTCCCTGAGCTCTGGGACATTATTTATTTCCCACTATGTTTTCTGTCTTTTTGACAGAACGTTTGATAAAATAATCAAGCGAGCAATTAGCTTAATTTAATCTACAGTGGAAGCAGTTGTTAGCCGCAGCCGTCCGTGCTTTTGAGAAAACGATCATAAACATTCATGAACCTCAGCAGGCAGTTCACCTTCTGTTCTGTCGCAGCATTTGCAGCGGTGACAAATAGTCAACAGGCGGAAAATGAAAGAAGTTCACAGAGTAATTAATTTTTGGAGTACGTTTTTTATTTTTACGTTTGTGCTGTGGCCAAAGACGGAGGAGGAGGAGGAGGAGGAAGAACAGGAGCCGGAGAGAAAACGAGAAGGGAGGGAGCGACGGAGGCGACAGCGAGAGGAAGAGTGACGTCAAAACATATGAAGGAGAAAATGGGAAGCAGAGTGGAACGAGGGAAGGAGGAAGGGAGCGAGGGAGGATGGTGACCGGGTGCAGAGAGATGAATGACATTTTGGATTCTCTCAGCAATAAAGCGTCTCCCTCGACACAGGCTGTCTGGGTTTAGATAGAGGCCGTCACACTGAAGGGCTCATTTGCCTTTCAGTTGCTCATTACATCCGACCCAAACTTATTTCCTCCACTGGGAGGCCTGTTTCCCCCCCGGTCCTCCAACTGTTAGTGTGTGTGTGTGTTTACATGTGCAGCCGTGCATGTCTTCTCACATACAGGATGTTTTTGCTTGGACGGTGGTGCTTTTGTGTGTATTTTTTTTCGGGAAGAAAAGTGCCAGTATGGACAGCATCTGTTGTGTGTGTGTGTGTGTGTGTGTGTGTGTGCGTGTGTGCGTGCATATGTGTGTGTGTGTTTCATTATCTCTCCGGCACGTTGTGTTTGTGACACCCCACTTCACTCTGTACACAATTTGCAGGCGACTGCTGTGCTCGGAATAACTCAAGTTTGTGAATCTTGCACCACACACACCATAATGTGATTTATAAAGGTAGAGTGAAGCTAAACGCACTTGAACAAGCACAAATACACACACAAGCACTCACACACACACACACACGCACACAGCATGCATATTTACACCAAAGGCGTGTCCTTTCTGAGCTACGATATTGAAACGCACAGTCCTTACGGCACAAATGTGCTCGAACCTTCCTTCATAATGATTTCTCCCATATGGTTCCTACTAATATTCAGCTTGGAGCCAACTCACTTGAACTAACACACACTCACACACACTCACACACAGACACACACACACACACTACAAAAACAACACAAGCAGCCCTTCTGTGCTACATTAACTACAAACCTCATTTCCCCACAAAGAGAAGCCACCGGCTGAAAATTGGCTGGGACGAGTCATTAAACCTGTGTCTGACTCACACACACACACACACACACACACACACACACACACACACACACACACACACACACACACACACACACACACACACACACACACACACACACACATCTGTTATACAAATGGCCTCGCCCCCTCCCACCTGTGTCAGTGTCGCAGGTGACGTCCTGCTGAGGAATGATTGCTCTTGTGATGGAAGAGGTCCAGAGCTCACGTGTGTGTGTGGTGCAGAGGTGGATGTGCGACACTCATGCCTCTAAGTGTATTTCATGATGTGTGTGTGTGTGTGTGTGTGTGTGTCTGTGCGTGTGTGTTGTGCGGAGATACATGGAATGATAAGTGATGGTGACTGATTGGCTGCAGGGGGTTAAGATGCACGAGAGAGATGGAGGAAGGGTGTCAATGGAGGAGGAATGAAGACAAGTTAAAGGATGAGGGAGAGGAGGAGATTGAACAGGGGAGGAAGAGTTAGACAAATCAGAGAAGGAGGAAGAGGAGGTGGAGGTGGGATGAGGAGCTCCAGGAGGGGTGGCACTCTGTGAGCATGAAGGGGAAGGCACCCTGCTGAGAGATGATTGATGGCTGTGAAACCCCGCTGGCCCTGCATCAGCCGCCCAGAGCTCGGGGACAATCTGGAGTCGGGTGGAGGCAGAGACCCCGAAACACAGAAACCAATGAAAACCACTCTGGTCTCTGTCAGTGGGATTCTAGCTCTGAATGTTTTCTGTTGTTTTCACCAGTTTGTTCATGGGTTTGGACTCTGAGGATCCCTGGTGCACTGGGATTGGTGGAGCAGACCGTGTGCAGGCGTGGCCTCGTTACACTTTCAACTGGATGTCCCGCCTCCTGGAGCTGAACTCATTTCTTCAAAGAGTGAAAACACAACAACACTGCGTCTGTCACATATTTACTCTGTGACTGGTTTGATTATTACGAGGCTCTGGGCCGCTCCGGCACAGGGGCATGCTGGGACATTCACAGGAGGTCACGCTGACCTTTTTATTAGGTCTTTGAGCAGTTCTATATATATATGTACTAGCAGTGCATTAAAATGTACATAAAAGCTGTGGAATATCATAAATGTGTGTGTAAAAGTTGGACCATTTTATGAACCAAGGACGACCTGGACTTTAATCTGGGCCATCAGTCGTTTGGGAAGTGTCGCCGGTTTTTACCTTTTTCCCCGTTTGCACTGAATCGCTTCATTTCCTATGGAGCCGGCCCCGGTGAGGACTGAGCCCATAAGCTGCGGCGCTGCCTCGTCAGCACCACCTCAGGAGCCGCTGTGGCCTCTGAGCGCCGCAGAGAACGATGATGATGATGAGGAGGAGGAGGAGGAGGATGGTGATGGGGGATGAAGGCTGGTGGGATCAGTAATAACCGTCCAGTGATGTGGTCCAGGCTCGGTGGGTTTGTTTGAAGCCAGGTGTGTGGGCGTGTGTCAGCTCAGGTGTGTGTGTGTGTGTGTTGTGGCGTCTATGGGATGGAAGTGGAGGAGTTTTCAGCCTCGTACTGAACGGTGAGGAAGACGCTGTGATGCTGACAGCTCAGAAAAGGCTTCCAGTAACGAGAAGTGAGTTGAGAAATGGGAAGAAAATGTGAGTTTTGTGGTTTAAGATACGACTGCAGCTTCTTCTCCTTTGATTCTGACAGCGAACATTTGTTTTTATCATTTTTCAGACTTGTAATCCCGGTGTTTCCTGTCAGTTTTACTAAATGCCACAACGCAAATAATTACTTCTGCACTTTATTGACCAGATTCCTGAAGATGAATCAATTAATATAGAAAAATCACGGCATGATATTAAACGAATAAAAACCTGTGAATAACTGTGAGTGTAACAAATAAGAAAAGTAAGAAGCAGTTTAACAACAACAAAAAAAAATCATATTTTTCCTTTCAACATGTTGCTCTTGTTATTTTACCTTGCTTTATTTATTTGAAACGTATTGATCCGGTTTTCCTGAAGCGGTATCGTGCTCACTTCGCTCTGCTGACCTCTGCAGCTGCGGCGCCGCCCACTCAGGCAGCCATTACGGCTCCGAACGCAGAGGTTACTGCCTCTTCCACTGTTTACATGTGTTTACTCTGATGCGTAGTTGCTCTTCAACTCAATTTTCTGACAGAAAGGACATAACGCTCTCCTGTATTTGATCCTGTCCGTCATCTGAATCTTCTGGATGTGTTGAAATCTAGTTATCATCTCACTATTCAGTTATTTTTGAATCCGCCGCTCCTGCAGAACAGATTCACAGGAACACAATACATTTGTGTGAATTTGATGTGATTGATAAAACCTTTAAGCGACGATGGAGCTGGAGTTTTACTTGTGCAAACAGAACAAAGGGTCTGAAACCGTACCAGGAGGACGGAAACATGAATCGACAGCAGCCACGGCGAGAATAAAAGCCAGAGCAGAGGCAGGAATGTGAAGGAGAAGAGATGAAGTGAGAAATGAGAACAAGCACAGCTCAATATGTCAGCGAGAATAAGCGAGAAGGTAACAGTCTGCCTCCATCTCTCACTTCGTGGCTGGATCAGAAATGGGCGCCGCAGCCAAAACCCGGCGTGCGCGCTTACGCCCACCCACGTTCCTCTGCCCGTACCTGTCCGGCATTAATCACTGCAGCTTTCTGAAAACACGAGGAGGACGAGGAGGAGGAGGAGGCTCCGTCATTGTTGCTCAACTCAGTTCCAGGAAGAATGGTGTGAGATGGGATTAAGTTGTAATTCAATTTAGGGAGATTAAATTCAGCTGGAAAAGCAGCTTGAAGGGACGCGCCAGCAGCAGAACTGGGTTACACAGCTGAGAAGTTTTTTTTTGATGCTCACAGAATTCACATCCGCGCAAATTAACTAATGCACACGCTCCTCAGAAAACAGAGCATCATCAGTGCATGCACAGGCTGCCAGCTCGTTATTAGTCTTTCCTGTCATTAACGCTGATTATCTATTAGTTAGAGTGTCGTGCACGTCATCAAAGCGAATTTGGAAACTGGGTCTCTGGACGACGAGTCACCGGAGGCTCGTCTCTGCTCTGCTGGACTGATGGAGATACAAAACCCTCTGGAATCGTCGTACGCAACATTACAGCCGACAGCTCTTTGTTCCTTCTTCACTGTATTTATCTGCTCGTCTGTAGTGATGGTTACGATGGTTACGATGGTTACGATGGTTACGATGGTTCTATCACCAAAACCACGTGTGTCCGTTCATATCGATAAACGACTCGTCAGATCTAATGTCTCCATCATGGTGGTTCTGGTGAAACCTAGAGAATCCAAACCATCTGGAGAAGGTCAGAGAAAAAAAAATCAATGTTGGTAAAAGTACGACTGAGAAGTCTGTCGTTAACGCGGTCTTATCACCATGGTAACGAGCTTCGATATTAAAGGTTAGAGGTTTTGTTTGATTTGTCGTGTTCCCGATAAAATCAGTGCAAGAAATGCTCGTAAATATAAAATTGTTTCAAGAGTTTAAAGATCAGAATTTTAAAAAAAAATACACCCTGACTGGCAGATACAATATATATCACACACACAGACACACACACAGACACACACACACACACACACACCAGGGCTGTCAAGTGGACAAGGCCCTATGTCACCCGATGCATTAACAGGGAAAAATGGCAACGGCTCAATACTTACATTGTCCACGGCCGAGCCAGAGAGAGAGGGGGAGAAGAATGGAGGGAGAGGGCCGAGGCAGAAATGGATTACTGGGGGCAGAGAAGGAAGAGAAAAAAAAGAAAAAGAAATTAGGAAAAAAGAGAGATGGAGAGGAAGAGGTGGAGAAGATGGATCTAGACACTTTTCGAAATGAGCCCAGAGAAAAGAGCATTTACAGTAGAGCATGTCGATATGAATGCTAATGCTGCGGGACGTCGCTCCCACTCTCACAAATACAAGATTGTGTCTCGCTCTCTCTTTCACATCTGCTTCTTTTCTGCCTCGCTTTACCTCACACACCCTGAACCACTGCTGTGTGTGTGTGTGTGAGTGTGTGTGTGTGTGTGCTGGAGGCTGTTATTGACTTTCGAGAGTTGTTTTCTTCTGACTTTTCACCTCTACCCTCTGATCTTTTATCACCACGCACACACACAGACACACAACCACACACACCCACCCACGCACACACACACACACACACACACACACACACACACACACACACTACACACTTGCCGGTAGGTAGGTTTCAATAACAGATTATTACAGACGCTCGCTAACCTTTCATCACACACACACGCAGGGTTATTGATCTGACCAATTTTAGATCCCGGCGCAGACTTCCTTTAAGTTTGTTTCTGCCCTTAAATCATTTCATCTAATAACTCATCTGTGTGAGTGTGTGTGGTCAGCAAATCTCATTTATCACCGTCGCCGTGGTCCCCTCTCAGCCGTTGGGTCCCACGCAGCCCGAACCCGCAGCAATATGGAGGCTCGGCGAGCGGAGGAAGCGCACTAATCTTTACAGAGCCAACGATCCATAAAGCAATATGGGAGTTTATGAGCTCTCAATGTTGTTCAATACGGGGGCAAGTTCAACTATGCAATAGTCCACTGTGTTTTCTTTATTTCCTTCATTTTGAAAGTCTTGTACGTGGACGTAGAGAATATGGACTCTGTGTTTTTAAAGGACACGACAGGAGGTGAAGTGACACCTGACAGACGCCAATCACCTGACCTGCACCTGTAAAACCAATCAACCAATCAATCAATCAATCAATCAGACTTTATTCATGAGGCAGGTTTAAAAATCACATTAGAAATGAGGAAACACCAAAAGAAGATAAATATCAAAAGAGAAAATAATAAAAATGAAAAAAGAGGAATAGACAAAACCAGAAATAAATGAAAATTAGGGAAACAATTTTTAAATGTAAATACCCCGTTATATCATCTAATAACTAATTCCAATCAGAAACATGAACACAACGTACAGCAGTGTGATCAGAACTACCTAAGATGAAGAATATAAAACATATTTAACGTCTACTTAGATTTAATCAGAAGAATTGATAGAAAGATTATATCTGTAAAGTTTGACGGTGGGAAATAGTCGATGATGATATTCAGAAGTCACAGACAAACTTTAATGAGCACTTTAATTACAATGAGCCAAACTCCATTCCAGTGTCTGCCACACACCCCGGCAAACAAACCTCCAGCCGTGCCCGTGGTTACGCGGTGCCGGCGCCAGCTGAACGGAGCAGATGGCGGCAGGACTGAGGCCCGGGAGGCTGGCTGACTGGTGGAAAGGCTGGCAGGGACGGAAAGAGATGCTCGATGGGTGGAGAGCGGAGGAGCTAATTACAGTGGTCGCCGCCGCTGGAGTCAATTGTGATGCTTTTATCATGGCTGCTGCAGACGAGCAGGATGGTTTCCAGACGCAACATGTTTTTAACTTGTTCCTGCAAAGAGACGAAGATATGGAAGCTTTTGTTGTGTCGGGAGAACGTGGAGAACTTCACCCGTCTTTTTCATTCTCACACTTTCTCTTAATCCACTTGCATAACACAGCACATGTGGAGCTCAGGATAGGAGCTGTAGTTGTAGGTGTAGCTGCCTGTAGCGTGGATTGGTGTCAGGATGTGTGTGTGTGTGTGTGATCGTGCACTTTCATGGTTTGGTTTGTGCTCGCGGCTAAAACCAACAGAAAAGACCCGACCCCTTCTAATTTGCCCGTCCTCCGCACACACCCACCGATTGAAACCGTCTCCACTCGCTATAATATCTTCAAAGTCTTGTAATCTCGTCAGCAGAGTAAAGTCTCCGAGTGAAACCCTGTGGAAAGGTCAACCAATGCAATTTGAATATCTTTGATTAAACAGCGTGCCGGTGCCAGACCCAGACTGTAGGTCACTGCCTCAGAGAAATGATACTCACCCCTCTCACCCCACTTGTCTCTCTCTCTGAGTCTTGACACTTGCAGCTCCCTGATTGTTGAGGGTCACATCTGCCGCACTCTTCCCCCTTTTCACCAATCCACCTTAATGTCTCTGCCTTTGTCTGTTCTCTCCGTCCGTCCACCCTTCTTCACCTCACATAGCAGCAGTCCTCGAACGCTCGTGCCCTGAATGTGTCCTCTCTCGCTCGCCGTCCGCTCATTATCTCGCGGATTCTCACATTCTTCAGAAACTCTAGCCGTTGAACCGTGCATCTGCAGACGGACGTTTCGCCATGAGCCGCCTGTAAGTGCAGTCAGAGAATCAAGTTCGCTAGACTGAAGCTCGGAGGGAAAACTCTGGGGAAAAGAAATGCATCAATTTTTCACTGGGGGGGGAAGCAGTTTAACCTATCCAGGTTAGCTGGTCTGACCTTTAAGTATTAAGATAGCTAGCTTGGAGGCATTTAACCTGAACGACTGAAATGTTTCCATTACTCTATTTATTCGTGTTTCTACCAAAGCCTCTTCATTTTTAATCCCCACTTACTTAACTTATTCTGAGGTCTACGCTTCTTGGGCTCGGCTTACTGAGGCCGAACGCCGTGTTTGGGATATTTCACTGCACTAAATCACTCCGTCCGCAGAGATCACCCCTGAAATGACACATGCTTTCTGTTTCTGTCTCTGCCTGCAGTTTGCCCCGGCACGGAGAACAAGCTCAGCACTCTGTCGGACCTGGACCAGCAGTACCGCACCCTGAAGAAGCTCTACGAGAACTGCGAGGTCGTCATGGGCAACCTGGAGATCACCAGCATCGATCGAAACCGCAACCTCTCCTTCCTCAAGGTAGGAACGGCTTGAAGTCGTCGTGTTTGGTTTGTTTCCTGCAGAATAACATCGTGGTGTTTGTGTGAGGGTGGAGGGAGAAGGAGAAATGCTGAGTTTGAATGTTTTAGCTTCAGAGAGCTTCAGCACCACAGAGAGAGAGACAGACTGAATTGGAGCCTGACAGACAAACAGACATTCTATATTTCCTACATAGATTAAACTCAATAGTTCACCTTATAATTTGTCCCATGTCCCACGTGTTAACATGGAGAAGGATGGGTTGTAGCTATACTGC
This sequence comes from Hippoglossus stenolepis, assembly GCF_022539355.2. Lineage (NCBI taxonomy): Eukaryota > Metazoa > Chordata > Actinopteri > Pleuronectiformes > Pleuronectidae > Hippoglossus > Hippoglossus stenolepis. The sequence continues at coordinate 1,249,872 of NC_061506.1, read as the reverse complement.
AGCCAGCCACCAGGGGGCGATCGTCCATCTTTATTTACAGTTTATAGTTGAGACACATAGAAGGAACAGGAGTGTTTCAGCACCACGGACAGAGACAGAACTGGAGCAGGCTCTAGTGTTCCAGCACCACGGACAGAGACACCGATGGAAATCACTTTCTCTAAAACCCTAAAAATCAGCGACAGATTCAGAAACGAGTCTTTTTCTTCATCTGTGGAGAAACCAGGACTCCACTTGTACATCTGTCTTTCAGGCGGATGAATATATAACCAGCAGGAGTCCAGCGTCTTATTGTGAAAAGCCATCGATGCTGATTGAAGCCACGGCATCAGACAGGACAGTGGAACTAATGATAAGAGGCACTGATAAGAATTGCTCTCGGGAAACGAGCGGCACTCTGAATGTAAAGTGCCGTCACCGTTCCCCTCGGACACACTCGTCCCTCGGGTCTGCCGCTGCTCTCTCTCTCCCTCTCTCTGTGTGTGTGTGTGTGTGTGCATTTCCATCAAGTACCGAACGTGCACCAACCGCCTTCCCTCCCCCTGCTGTTTAATGAAGTGAGGTGTAGTCTAATTACTGGGCCATCGCTATCAAATGAATACCATAAACAGTCCCATTAGGCCCAGCGTCATTAGGGAAACAATTAGGCATCTGGGGGATTGTTAAGTGGATGTGGGGGGGGGTTAGGATTTGGGAGCTTCATGGTTGCCATGGTAACTCTGTAGCCATCACGTTATTGGTCACAAGGAAGCGAGAGAGACCGCCTGGAAAATATATTTCACTTTTAATGAACAACTCACAATTTTTAGATTTTAAACTAAAGAATTAACGATTTCAGCCGCGATTCTGAGAGATGTTTACCTGCCCGTTTGGACCCCAAAGTGCAACACACACACACACACACACACACAGACACACACACACACACACACACACACACACAAACACACACACACTGGCAGGTTCACACAAAGTTCACACATCAACATGCACACATTTCACACACCACGTGCATTTCACCCGATACCCACCTCCGGAGCTGCAGGCAGTCGGGGAATGGCTAAGGAGAACTGATTCACTCGGACTCCTCCCAGGCCGCTGCTTCAAACACAGCGCAGTGTGTCCGTGCACAGTGTGTGTGTGTGTGTGTGTGTGTGTGTGCACGAGTGTGTGGACGTGGGGTGGATGCAGGGAAGGAGGAGAGGAGTGAAGGAGGAGGGAGAAGAGCCAGAGAAGAGCTAGAGGGCTGTCACTTTTATGGCAGGCAAAAACAGCTGCTGTGCTAAAATTACAATGCTCAGCTACCGTGCCGTGGGGTTGTGTGTTTACGCCTGTGTACTGTATATCTGTGTGTGTCTGTGTGTGTCTGTGTGTGTGTGTGTGTGAGGAGAGAAGAGGGCAAACCAGGGCAGGGATGGAGGGGGGGGAGGGACAGGCGGGAGGAGCTGGTGATCTTTGCCTGGTGAGAGGCTGACAGTTAGACGGATGAGGTGGCTCCGCAGCCTCCTTCCAAACCACATCTCTCGGACTTCCTGATATTTCAGTAGATTCACGGTGAAGAGCAGAAATAATTTTTCTGTCTGTATCAGATCAGGGTCAGTTTGCTCCCCACAAATAAACCCCAGTGTTTGATTTAACAGCCACTCCATCACGTCGCTGTGAAGAGTTATTTCCCGCTGTAAAATACCATGAATGCGACTGTGGTGCAGGTTTGAAGGAGGAAATTACAGTGTAAAGTTGGATTATATATAATATCAGATATGAGTGTTGAATTATTACAGATCTGTAAGATTTAAAAACATATTTATTCAGAGACATTGTAAAGGGGTTTTGACGTCGATGGGAAATACCTCTAAAAATACATTTTTAGAAATATTACTAATTTGTGTTTCCCTCAGACTTGAACCGTGTTTTTATAATGATAGAAATAAACTTTAAAATAGTAAAATCTTGTGTATTGTGAGACACTCTCATAAATATATAGATACAGTTTTGTATTTATGCTTTTAGAACTGAAACATGAAAAGGTACAGACGTGTTTTGATTGAATATATACAAATTAATTTGAATTTAATTTAATTTGCTTTATAAACACAGAGGTTTGGTTTTGTAATTCCTTCTTTTTGTAATCCACTAATATTTCCATCTTCTTTTTTTAAATCACATTTACCAGCTTTCTTATCATAAGGAGTAAGGTTCAGGGGTAAAGCATCAGGGCTGATTTAGAATTCTTCCCGCGGCAGGATCAGCTCACTAAATCCTTAAAGTCCGTGCATATAGTCACAGGTGTCTGATGGGCATCGCTGTGCAGCCTCGTGGCGTCCGCCCCCCCCCCACCCCCTGCTTCTCTGGCCGCCTCCCGTCTGTCACTCAGAATGACCCCCTCTCCCCGAAGTGGGGCGGGGATCCTCGCCAAGTGGCCCCGCGCTGGCGAAACAACCGGCTAATGATGTCACCTAGGCTGAAGGGCTCTTCATTAAAGTCGGATCAATCTGGCCGCCAGCGCCACAAAACACACGGCGCCGCGCCAGGGCTGCAGCTGAGAGCAGGGGATGAGGGGATGAGGGGGATGTCCGTCCGTAAAGCCACAGAGCGATGTACACCCCCCCCCCACACACACACACACACACAGGGCTCCAGCACTAAGAGAGAGATGAATGACGTGGCCACTGAGGTGTATACTTCATGTCTACATGCAGACACAGACACTCTTTACTCAGCTTATCTCTGGCAAACACCAGCCGGGAGAGACAGAGACAAAAGAGAGATACGGCTCCTCTCTTCTTTTTTTTTACCCGGCACTCATTTCCAATTAGTTTTTTCTTTTTTCTGAAGAAAGAGGGGTGTGGGGGGGGTTTAACGTGGCTCTGCGAGTTCAGTTCAGCAGCCGAGCAGCCGAGCGGAGCAGAGAATGAAGAGATGAGAGGGGGAGAGAAAAGAGGCTCCTCACACCAAAGGCTTCCCATTTTCCTTGGGCTGTATTTCAGCTGCAAATGAAAGCGCTCAGTGATTCTGCAGCTCAGCTCTTCTCAAAGAGAACATCCTCAGAAATCTATTGTGGAGGCGCACGTTTCTCCGCCTCGCCGCCCTCGTACGCCGCGCGTCTCCTGGCGGGACGCCGTTTACAGGAAGTAAATGTTTCTCTCACAGCGACGACGTTCACATGTATTTTTTGACAAACTTTCATTCTTCCTCGGCTGAAACTTGCAGGACCCCCCCCCCCCTCTCTCTCATGTCCTTCGTCTAACCTATGAGATTAGTGTGCCAGTCGGGGAGTCTTGCTTGTGTGTGTGTCATTATTCAGCTCTCATCTGATCGCTCCTCTCGCTATCTGAGAGTGTGACCCTCTGCTATTCATTTACTGTGAGCCTCTAATTCAGACGCCTCTCTGTCGCACTGGATTCACACGTCTGTCCTTCAAACTGCGTTCGCTCTTCCTCCACGTTCTCACGATGCACTAAATGGCACTCGACGGCTCTCAGGTTTTGATTGCGGCTTCTCTACGTCCAATTTAGAGGAATCTTTTTGCACATTCTGGACCACAGAAGATTCAGTTCAGATTTAAAGTCCTGTCCTTCTGTTAACTCTCTGGAATATTCAACTTCTTGCCGGTGACGATAAATTCGGACAGGTAGCGACCGCCCCTCTGGGACCTACGCTGTAGCATTCATTGTTTAAACCCGCAGGCGAAGGCGGTGGCGAGGAGTCCCTGACGACAGAGAGCAGGCGGTTGTCACAACATGTCGAGAGCATGACGCACACTGAGCCAGATCAATATCCACGATCATGGATGCAGATTTATGTTCCTGTCGTTGCGTGCTCTTAAAAGATGAATCACTGGCCCTCGCACCAAAAAATAAACCAAACCAAACAACAGAAAACCACAAGTTACCGAGGGAGATGTAAGACTGCAGCTCATTCCAAACCTCAGTGTTTGATGTCATTCGCTGGCTTCACGTCATGATTTATTTAGAGGCTGTTTCCGTGGCGTTTATCAATAAACCAACTTCTCCACCTCATCGGAACAGGAAGCCATCTTTTGTGATTGTGCCTGACAACAAGTGGATGGAAGATTGGTCGGTTGGTTTGTGTCTGTTTACTTGAAGCCGTGTAAAGTATCTATTGGAAAGTCATTGTGTTGTTTCACCATGACAACCTGACTCCCTATCTGTGCTGGGTTTCGGGTCTTGTGGGGGAGTCGGGGGAGTCGACCTCCAGAACGCCAGAGGCCAAGGCCAGTGATGAGGTCAAGCGCTCCTCTCTTCTCACTCGCCGCTCCTGCTCGCTATAGACGCTCCACGCTGTTGTGCTCCACGCCGCACAATGGCTGTCAGAGCGCCTCTTTGCCAAATAATGACACCATGATCCCGAGCGGCGGCGGGAGAGGTGCGCGCTCGCCAGGAGAATCATACAGTTTCATTAGCCTCTGAACCAGCTGAGGAGCTCATAAAAGGATGGGACTGTCGCCTGGAAAGGGCTGTTAGCGTCTCGCGGGCGCCCGGCAGCGTCGGCATAATTACAGCTCTTAACGCTGGGAAAATTAGCACCCTGCTCGCACCAGCCAGCACCGTGCCAGATCCCAGTGGCACAAGCATCTCATAGGCCGTTAATTGTGGGATAATGGAGATGTACAAAGTGTCCACGAGAAGAAAAATACAACATTTAATTCTTTGTTTCATTTACAGTCTCTTCTTTGGCGCTTTCACCAGAGTGAAACTGTTTCCTGCAGTTGAGTCATTTGTTCGTCGGAAAGTGGAGAAGAGAAAACTCATCACAACTGAAAACAGAAATGCAAAGAGGGGAGAAAGACGTTAGAGTTTGGACATTTCCACTGATTTCCCAGAGAATGTGGTTTCTTGGGGGTGTAGGATTGTTTTCATCCCCCCGTGACAAGTAGAGCTACAAACCTGTTACTACCACAAACGTGTGGCTGAGATAATAAATCCACAGTTTATATGAATCTTCAATATTTTTAGAAATATGTCCCATTGAATCTGACAGATTTGGTGCAGAATGTTAGAGACTGTAGGGCCTTGGCGGAGGATTATAATTCTACTGGTTAGAATTTGATAAAAATCAGAACCCTTCTCCAGAATATAATAGTGTATTTATTCATATCGCAGACAAACTGAGGTGTAACTGCAGGAGACCCAGTGAATCACTCAGCTGCAGCTTCGCACCACTTATCAGAGTGAATGAACATGCTCCTAACAGAGAGCGACTTGTTTACACAGCGGCCAACTCACTTTTAAGAAAGTGTAAAGATAAACAGACCCAAACTCAGAATGTGGGGCTTCCACCGTTGGCCCCGGCTCCTGTGGGAGTTTCAGCTGCTCCTCAGTTCGGATGCTGGGATGTCTTGTGCCCCCGGGGGGTCTTGGTAGGTGGTAGGAGAGACACACTGCTCCTGCTCATTACTGGGCTGCTGCTTGTCTCGCCTGCAGCACTGAGAGCTGTTGTTTCAGAGCACACGCACAAACTGCAGATATTATGGAAACATATGCATGTACACACATTAAACATGCACACACACACACACACACACAAGCTGCTGACAGTTTGTCCTGTCCACCTATTCATCTCTGCACCGGTGTGCAGCCGTGTGCGCCGCCTCCCGCACGCCAGCCTTCTTTGTGGGCCTGATCAAAGCAGACACGGTGCGCGGCAGAGGTCTCCGAGGTGAAATTAGAGTCTCGCTGCCTGCTCGGCGTGGAGGGGGAAAAGTGATTACCGTTAAATTAAAAGGTACGACCATAAAAGCGCGCCACGACCGAACCCTCGCAATTCATCAAAACGATCCCACGGCGCGTCTTTTGCTTATCAAATTGTAAAATATTGTCCGTGACACCGGCGTAACAGGGGCGTAATTAATGCACTAAATCAATTCCGAATCGCTCAGCGCGGAGTGGCCCTGCTGGGACGCCGTCATTATCGCAAATTATGGTGGCAGATGCACGGGGCCAAGAGGAATGGATGAAGTTCCTCCACAACCAATCCTGTTCCCACCTGCTCTGACTCACCGAGCGTTAAACAGCGAGCAAATAGTTTTATTAGCGAGCGCTATTTAGATTTTCATGTCCTGGAACGAAGCCGTGGGTTTTTAATGACGAGGCCTTTCGTGTCTGAAGACGTGAATTCAAGAGATGAGATTATGTGAAGAGTCGGATCTTTTCTTTTTGTTTACAGACGTTATTTACTGCCACGGGGTTTTGAGAAAGTGAAGTGGAGACGACAGGCCACGCGCTCCCCCCCCTCGCTGCGAAACACAAATGAATAATGGAGTTTCTCTTGTCCCAGTCTTGTCTCCCACAACTTCCCATGAACTTTGTGAAATCTTCAGATCTCGGCTGCGAACATATGAATAGTTACATTATGAGAGCAGCCGAGCAGAAAGGACGGTTTCATGTCTGGCAGAGTTTAGCGGAACTTGTGTAACCGGGCTGAGTTCACATGGCTTCGTGAAGGACTCGGTATTTATGAATATTGTATTTTCATGATATTTTCTAAAGATTTCATAAGTCACAAGATGTTTCACTGAGTTCCGCTGAATTCCAGTGTTGATTAAAGCAGCGTGTTTGCATGTGAACTCTGTCCCACGCTACACAGAGCGCTCTGCATCGTCTACAGTCTCACGTTGACATGAGGGTTTGTTATTCCTGTGATAATGACAGTGGAACAAGACGCGAAGATATAAAAGAAACCGAGAGAGGAATAAACACATTATTATTATTATTAACAGAGGGAGACATGCACAGGAACAGTTGATCATCAGGAGCAGTAGATGAGCAAAGGAGCTGGAATTGAAGATAAATCACAGACTACACATTACCCCAGTGAGACGGGAAATGGTTGATTACTTTCTCCGGGTTGGGGGTGAGTTGCATGTCTCTGGGTCTTGTTGGAGCTGGAAACCGTTTTTCATTTGAACGTAGTTAGATACAAAGGTAGATACACGGTGGGGGGGTGATGTCAAGAGGAGAAGTGTTCCCTCTTCTCGTCTTGTTTGTATGAAGCAGATCAGGTGAGTTCCTCCACCAGCAGCTGGGCCGCAGCAATGACCTGTGGGCCTCACTTTGCTCTAAAAGCCTCCTCTTAGTGCTGATAGGTCGAGTGGTGCATCAAGTGTGTGTTGTGTGCGCAGGTTGTTGTCATTTTTCATACATTTGCCGTCATGCCAGGTGGCGCCTGAACGCTCACTTAAGCAGTAAATGGGACAGAACCTGCGTGTGCTATCACCGGTGTTACACCTTAATACCACAGTGATACTGTTGTCCTCCTGGCTCCGCTCTCACTCAGCTGGGATGCTTCTCCCTCTGCAGTCTCTCAGTGCACATCACGTCTGTGACATCGATCGCTCCGTTTAGAGCACTCAGCCGCCCCCTGGCCCCCGTTCACTTATTAAAAAGGCATCTTAGCCGCAGATTAATTCATGGCTGTGTGTAAATTGTTTCTCCCGATGCCTTTTTAATATCTGCGTCTTGCAGCTGGCTCAGGGAAAATACGGCCATCGCACTGCTCCTGCTGCTCCTGCATCGCACTGCTCCTGCTGCTCCTGCATCGCACTGCTCCTGCATCGCACTGCTCCTGCATCGCACTGCTCCTGCATCGCTGAGCGGAAGGAGCAGAATGCGTTCCACCGTGACATTTACACATTCAATGTGTGAATGTGAGCACGTGTCTGCGTGTGTACGATACGTGTGCGTTGTGTGACTCATGGTTGTGTGCCTGTGTGCTTGTTAAAGTCAGTTGGTGTGAGTGTGTTTGTGTGAGTGTGGGGCCCCTCTGCTCCCAGTCCTGCTGCAGGTCCGAGTCTCAGCCTGTACGTGGACAGTGTCTCCTTTACTGTACTTCTCCATCTCTACCTGTTTTAATTCACGTTTTATCTTCTGTACATTCACACCAGGAGAAGAGAAAAGAGGTTTTTATAGATGCTCAAAGACAGATGCTGAAAACAACTTATCTCATATCTGCAAATCGACGTCAGGGATCAAAACGCCTCGTCCTAAAAACCCCATCAGAAACCATGCAGCCTCCATCACTGCCCGTAGTGGAGTATTTCTCCTGGTTTATTCCATCTCATTACTTTCTCTGTCTGCCACCCTGAATTGACTGTAATTCCATTAGAGCTATTGTCAAGTCCACCCTGTTTACTATTACCAAGTGTATCGTACACATTCTTGAAATATGTATGCAGATAGCACACGCTCTTCTCCTATACTCCTCAACTTCTGCCTCTGGAGATATTTCCACGCTGGCTGGAAACTTATGGAATGCATTTCTATCCTGCTCAGTAATCCGCTCTGCTAGCGGCTGTCGGGCTGGAACCCAGTTTGTCTCGGTGTCTGCAAAGGAAGCTGCTTTGTTTCTCTCCTATAGAGCTCAGAACATTATTATAAAGATAACGTCACGCCTTAGTTTCAGTTTTATTTTATCGCAGTGCAGCTTTTTGCCCTTTTGCTCCTAGTTTGCCCAAAAGTAGAAATTGAGCGGAAGTAAAAAACGTCTTTAAATGTGTCCGTCGAGCAGGATTTCATATTTTATTTAAAAACACAAACGTCAAAGTACTTCTCACAAAGCAGAGAGTATAAATACATGTTTGTATTGTCAGGATGACAGCATCGCCTGTACGTCACGGTGATGCTTCTCTCTCCTCCACCTTCGCTCTCCCTCACGTTGTCGTGAACATCGTCTCCTCCCACCTCTTCTCTCTCTTCTTCAGGAGTCTTTCTGGCTCCAGCTCCAACGTGTCGCCCTCGTTTGAAGTGGCACAGAATCCCCATCGTGTTTCAGTGATGCAATGGCAAAGTGACGCAGACTCACCAGCGCTCGGTGATGTCAGCCACATGCGTAGAATCTGCGTCAAGGCATAAACCAACCTACAGGCGGCCGTAGCTCCGAGGGCTTCCCCCCCGCGGAGAAATGAAATCACTTTTTGCAGTTTCCGATTGGCTGAGATTACATGCACATGAACACACGCACACACACATCTACTGAGCGTAATATGAGTGATCTTTGAAATTCAGGTTGGAGCACTCGGGCTGACGATTTCAATAAAGGTGCATTCTGTCTATTTATCCAGCCGGGGAGAAGTACCCGGTATCTGTCACGAGTGCTTCATCTCAGACTCCATCATGCAGCCCGATTGATTTATAACACCAGCGTCTGCAGGTGATCGTGCACACACACAGACACAAACACCTTGTGTTGCCACAAATCAGGACATCCATCTCCGATTAGGGCAATTTGATTCCAGAGCCATGGAGGACTTTAGAGTTGAAACGTGGCGTGCATCAGGCCTCCGCCATCATTTTCCACTGGAGGGAAAATGGCTGACAAATAATAAACTCACACACACACACACACATGCACACATGCACACATGCACACACACACACACACACTTCTGTGCACTCACACTATATAAGGAGACAAGACAAGATAAAATCTGACATGGTTGTAATCAGTCCCACAGCTGCCGGCTTACCTGCCCAGAATATATTTGTAGTTCACAAACTCTACTTTTCAACCAGGAGAGAAAAGAGTGAAGAACCTCTGGTGTGATAATTATAATGTTGTTATTTAAATAAAGATCTTCACCTCTTCTTACACGTCCTCTACAAGATCTGAATCAAACCAGCAAACCCGATGATCAGAGCTGCAAAAACTAAACCACATTTTAAATCGTCTTTACTTTGATTTTTATTTGTGAGTGTTCCTCGTTTTCACGTCGCTTTCTGGTCCTTTAAATCTTCTTTAAGTCCTGACGTCCTCTGTGCTCGGTGAGGACGTCTGCGACGGGAACAGGCAGCTGCAGACTGACACCCAGGGTGAACACGGGTGACATGACATGTTTATTATATCACGTGAACGTCCGGAGGGAGCCTGCTCAACAATCTGGCGGATAAACTAAAGTTAATATCATTTACACGCTTCTTCTCCGTGGACCGAGAGTGAAAAGCGTTCTTCTGATTCACCTCCTCACGGTGAATTCATTCATTCTGTGTCATTGCTGTGAATTTATCATCCAGGCAAACTCAGGTCCAAGCACCTGAAGGGGCCGTTAAACCCCCTTCTCTTCCCCAGAGGAGTGAAGTGACACTGGTCCTCCGAGGCCCCTGAGCTCCCCCTCTTTCTTCTCCCCTCGCTGGGCCCCTGCAGATTGGCCCCCGTCCTGTCGGGGATCCTGCCAGCCCCTCAAACTCTCCGTCCTGAGCTGGGATGACCGTGAATAACGAGGGGCTTAAATATGAGATACAGGAGCGAGGTGCTGCTGGAGATGAGAAGCTTCTCACTTTTTCCACCACGGCTACTGTCAAGGGAGCAGAGAGCCGCCCGTGGCTGATGTGCACTAGCTTTGTCACATAACTACATTATGTAGCGTCCCCAAAGGCCACGGCATAATGCGATACGCCGTGCGACTGTTGCTGGGTTGCTACAACAGCTTCGCCTCATGAGTTATGTATTAGTGTTTTCTCTGCAGCTTAAGGATCAGATACTGTACTGCTCTGTCACTGTTTTAGCTCTGCCTGCTAATGCGCTGCAAACGTTCCCCCTTGGTGATTTTAATTTCAGAGTCAGGGTCACACTGGAAATGTGTCTTGACAACGCAGACGCCTCACGGACGCCACTCATGAAGCGGCCTCATTTGAGATTGTCGGCCTGTCTGAGACAATAAATATCAGCGCCAGGAGCCAGTAGCACAGCTGCTGCTGGAGGCGCAGCCCTGGATGTCATCACACACACACACACACTGCACACCGCACACACACCGCACACACACACACACACACACACACACAGTCATTCCAAAGTCATTGTCAACACTCGTTGGTTGTGGTAGAACTGAGTGTGCGTGACTCACATCCATCCAGTGGCAGCTTGAGTCACTATAAAACAGCAGATTTTCATAGATTTTGATCCGTTAAATAAAACATAACTTATTATACTTTTACTTACTCAACAGCCTCTATCTCAGCTGTCAATCGTGACCTTTCACCCTGTTTTATATTACATCAAATAACTAAGTACAGATATAATATCTAACAACTCTTGTGCGTTTCATTTTGTTGCCTTTTCGTTGCGTCACATGGTCTCTGCCGGTGGGTTTGTCCGTCTCTGTTGTGACTTCAACGCATGACGAAGGAGAAACACACTCGTCTTCTCTTTTCTCCAAATGAAGAGAATCAGAAACACAGAAGCTGACGATGAGTGAGCCTCGCTTATTTGAAAAAGGAATAAAAAAAAACACATCCCCCTTTGAATAGTCCACACGTTGCCTTCCCGGTGTTGGATCAGGATTACGCCGCGGTTTGATGCGGGACACCGTGTGCGAGCAGACACTGTTCGACTGAACGCTCGTCCAATTAAAGTCGTTTGATTGAGCCGAGTGAGAAATTAACTTTTCCTTTCGGCCTAATGTGCCGGTGGAGAAGCTGAAACACCTGAAAGGGAGTGGATTTCAAGCCGCTCGGTGCCTGCGACATGAAAAGTGCTGCGTGGGTTCAAACCCCCTCGCCCCTCCACCCTCCACCCTCCGCGTTTGATGTGCTTCCCATTTGAAGTGAGCAAAAGGCCCCACCCCGCCCCCCCCGCCCACTTTCCACCCTGTTGATTCATCTCGCAGGAGTTCCTCGGGGTGCTATCAACAACTGTTCCCTTACAAGTTCCCTAAAAAGAGAGAACTCTGCACAAGCACCTGCGCTGAATGACTCACCGCCGTGTTCACCATGACATTCTGTGCAGCTGGATTTTTTCATTTCTCTCAAAGTCAATGGCCCTACTCGCCGAGGCCTTGATTTTTAAACAGGATTCCTCAAAAAAATCTTGAATGTCACACCCGGGTGCTCTCGGCATACTTAACAGCCAAACAGTCGCACGAGGTGAAGGAGTGCATAACTTCCCCGGCGCAGCTCATTCAAGTGAATTGGTAAACAGGTCCCCGCCCGCCCATTGACTTTGCCGCCGCGTGGAGGAGTCAGATTGCGGCGGCGCTCGGCTCGGATCAAACCACTGAGAGTCGGCAGTCTTTGCGGCGGCTGACATGCGCCGCTGCACTCTCCTTGACTCGCTGGCAGAGAGCTCTATATGTATGGAAATGAGCCATAATCACCATAATATGTGTCCCATCTCTTGTATTTTATAATGGAGTCATTACACTTTTTTTTCCCTCCGTGATGCCTTTTTTACCCCGTCTTCCTCTGCGTCTCCACTTTAGTGTCTCCCTCCCTCCTCCTCCTCCTCCTCCTCCTCCTCCTCCTCTCCTTCTCGTGCCATCTACCTCATTTGCACCCTCACTCATCCAGGTGACAGGAACAGGTGCACTATTAATTATGCTTTAAAATCTCCCTGGCTGTGTGCTTTCTGCAGATGCTCCGCTGCACCGCACCCTCCTAACCCTAAACTCCTCTTCCTCACACCCTTCCTCCTCCTTTCACTTCCTCTACCTCCGTCTCCTCTGGTGCAGCTTCTCACTCACGCTGTCGAACATCTCCTGCTAGTTTTATACATTCCGATAACGACTTAATTGTCTTATTATCTCAAGACATCAAACTGCTTCCATGTGATCATGTCTGACTATCTCATTATCTCGAGACAGCAAATTAGGAGTTGGTGGTGCTCATGTTTGCTTTCCGGAGGTAACAATTGAATTACCTTGTTATCTCAAGATATCAAACATTGTTTTCTCGTGAGCACGACTTAAATATCTCATTATTTTTCAGATAAGGGCGCCGTGGTGTTTTTTCGGGGGGGATCCAGCTGCTGCGCCCCACTGATGTTGTTTAGGAGTCTATCCAAATCCGCTTAGTCTGATGAAAGCAACACTGCGAGGAGGAGAGACCGGAGCAGATTACATTTTTAAAAACAAATAAGAGAGAATTAACCCCATGATGGAAATAAACCCTCCTGGATAGAGGAACATATACAAATGGGGAAATAACGCTGAGGTTCTGACAGCGGGACCAGTGTGACGCAGCAGGTGGGCGACCAATTCAATCACCAGCAGCCTCCACAACACGTTCACTGCTCTGTCTTTTCTTTTCTTGTTAAACCCATCTCTCCGTATTAGGAGAGAGTTTAAAAACAGGAGTTAGTTATTACATCTAATCCAGCTCTGTGCCCAAAGTGCTACTTGAAGCTATTTATGAGCATTTCCATTTTATTCTTCTTCTTACTTCTGCTTCACATTTGAGGAGGAAAATATTGAACTTTATGCTCCACCACAGTTTTTTTATGCACTTTTAACACTTTATCTGCAGTAAAAAAGTATCCTCCAGTGTTTAAGGGTATTTCTTCTTCATTTCCTGGAGAATCTTCAAATGCTTCATGTCTCTTAAAGCTGCACAACCTCAGCTAAAAGGTTACGAACCTTAAAATTATATATTTCTTTTATTTAAAATAGATTTTATCATGCAAACAACAAGATCCCGCAGACAGATAAAGGACGTTCTGGTGTTTTGCATTGCACGTACCGCAACATAATGATTGTGCAGTGAACAAAATGCAGAAGTGAAAGACAAAGGCTTTCTGCTGCAAGAAGAATTCATATTCTAGATAATATAGTTTTTATTTCAGATCCTTTTAAACTGGGATCATCATCAAACATCTTTCGCGTGATGTCAGACGGTTAAAACACAAACCAATGGTTCACAATCTCCTCTCATGTTATCGATGTCACATTTAAAACCCAAAAGGTCAAAGAGAATATCCAGTATATTTGTATCCAATATACAGTGCGGAGGAATATAGATATATATATATGTGTGTGTGTGTGTGCAGCACGACTTTGTTTTTCTTCTTTCCAACCACATTAATCATCTCACAACCTCTCAGATTTATCTCATGACCCTTTGGAGCGAGCGCAGAAACCAGCGGATTAAACTCTTCAACAGCCCAGTGCGAGGAGCTGATCAAATTAGTCAAACCTCAGTAAGCAGCAACATTAAAATACTGCTTACATACATATAATACAGTCAAATACAACTTAATATTAGTCAGACAGGTTATTATTCTACTTTTGACACTACTAATACTTGAATTCAGGATCTAAACTCGTGATGAAGCAGTTTTATTTCGTTGTATTGCTGTAACTTTATTAATAAACCTGTAAATCTCTCGGCCTCCACACATTCGCACATTGTTGATCAATTAGATGTTTAATTCTGAGGTGAACTGAGACAGGAAGTCGGCGTGCACGGCTCTAACCATCACAGCGTGCTCACCTCGATAAGATAAGATTATCCTATTAAAGCTGCATAATTCAGCTGCTTTATGAACTGAATATACATGTTCTTTCATTCACACTTCTCTTAAATTGCAGCGTTTTTTTTGTATCTAAATCTGGGGTGAAGCCCGAAGGCGATTCTTGGGAAGACAGAAACTGGGGGAATTTGTATGCAAATCCTCTGGCAGGGTTTCCTCACACTGAGTCGGATGAATACATTATTCCAGACATTCACGTCATTAGCCTAAAATCATCAAGCATTTTGGGGGATTAGTTTACGTAAGTGTCTGTTTCGTCGTATTTGACCTGAAGCTTTCGGCTCCTGAGCGCCGGTGACTTTACATTTCACATCTTCCTTCTTGCAGATAGAATTCCTGGTTCATTCCAACGCTGTCTTGAATGGATACGATTTAAATCAGAAGTATGAATCGCAGTTGTGTCAGGAGGGGTCACAGGTTCCCGGGCTCAGCAGCTCGGGGAGTTTGTGTTTCAGAGACGCCTTCTGTGGTGATTATACATTGTTGGAGTAAATGAAGCAGTTGCCTCGGCCTCGCTGCAGTCTCCTGCAGATACAAAGAGCAATTTACCAACATGTGAAATTCACATTTCGCCCCGAGCGATAACCGAACGAAGAGAGGAAACAAGCCTGTCGGGACCGCCTCGGATTCTGTTTGACTGAGTGCTCCACACAAGGCCACTAATTGCATGTGATTGATGGAGAAAAGCGCTAGAGGAAATGTTAAACTTGCAGTGCATTATGGGTAGTTGACCTGCGTGGACTGCGTCTTGTCTGCGCCTCGTAGCAGAGAGTGCGCGTGTTTTTTTTTCCCATCAGAATATATGAGGCTGGTATGCGTGTTCAGCGGATTCGGCTCAAACCCTCCGTGGCTCTCACCACACAACAACACTGGAATCAAAAGATCCAGACCAAACCCTTTCTGAAATAACGACCTGAACTTGTGTCAGACCGTGTGAAGGTTTTAACTCTTTCCTCGTTCGGAGACACTTTAATCACCGGGTTTTGGGTGAGGATGAAGGGGTGAGACGCGAGCGTGGGCGAGGCAGTCGAGGGTCCGTGCACCTTGTCGGTACAAATTACCCCCCCCACTCTGCTTGTTAAGTGTGTATTTTCTTCAGAATACAGGAGGGAAACACACCAGTTTATCTGCCCACCGTCCAGCTTGTTAAGTCTGAGCACATCGCCCACAAGGCAGCGGTGGGCAGCTTCTCCAAGTTGCATCGTTCAGCTCGTGTGTTTGTGTTTCTGAAACAGAGCGCGGTTGATGCGGCAGGAGGGGAAATGCAGGTGCTTGTGTTTACTTCCCTCCAGACCTCCCTCCCCCCCTCGTCTCCCTGCTTCCTCCCTCCTCCTCCAGCTCACAGGAATGCAGATAAATATTGATCCAGAGAGCGCTCGGAAAGAAACTATTTACAGCAACATAAGGAAATTAAATAGTGTCAAAGCGAAGGAAAATTACGGAGAAAGGGCAGAGTAATCCTTTAATTTAATTAGGTAAATTACATTAAAAAAAAAATCCTCTCTCAGTCTGTTTTCTCTTTCTTCTGCATCCTCTCTCCCTCTCTTCTCTCCCTCGCTCCGGCTGGAAGGCTTTCCTGCAGTTGCTAAGCAACAGGGAAACAGTTTTTCTTTGGTTTAGCCAGCGGGTCCCGGAGGCTGGCAGGGAGAAGGGGGCACAGTGGATGCACTGTGGAGTCTGCCAGCAGCCGAGTGCGTGCCCACAGCTGGGTCGGGTTATGGAGCCGCCTCCCCCTGTTCCCAGTCACAGCGCCGCTGGCCGGCACCTGGGGGTCGCGGCGGCGTTATAACGATAGCATGGCGAGCTCACGTGACACCCCCCCGGCCCCCAGCAGTAAACACGGGGTTGCAGCGGGGTCAACGCGAGGAAGTGGCGTGGCTTCCAACCACGGGAGCGGATCGACAAGTCCCCCGGAGATGACATCCTCATCCTCGCACACTGCTTCTGGAGGCTGAGTCATAAGTTGCACAGAGTTGCACGAAGTTGCACGACTCTCGAACAAACATAAATCACAAAGCACATTGGACAGGAAGTTATTTGAGCAGGGCTCCTTGACAGGCAGAGGAACACCTCGCTGGAGAACTCCTTTGTGCAATAAGTATGCTAATCAAAGCCTCCGCTGAAATGGATTCTGCTGCTCTTTTATTATGTTGTTCCCTCTCTCCTCGGGTGATTGACACATTGTAATCTTGCTAATAAGCACCTCCGCTGTCTGTTTCCTTCCCATTGTCTTAGTGCTACAATAGGCCGACGTGGCAGGTGCACAGCGCTGAGCGCTCGATATAGCAGCTAATCTCAGGTGCCTGCTATTATCCTGAAACGCAGGAGCTCGGCGTGCTGCGTCCCCACCGCCGGTCTCCACTGGGCGTCCCCGGGGCAGCAGCCAGTCAGACCTCCCTCACTCAGGTCCTCCCCCTCACAGCCAATCATCCACATCATTACTGGCCCCAACTCTGGAGCTGCCCGTTGCTTTGGAAACTTTGTCCATCGTAGTCTGTCACGGGGAGTTTAAATGATTTCTTTAAAATGACTCAGTTTGTGAATCTGCTCTCTTGTGTGTTTGCTGCTGGGATTCCACTGAGGGATGATGTCTTTGTAGTCACCTTTTACAAAGATTAAGAACTTTCTTCAAGATTAAGAACACTTGAAGAACGAGTACATCTTCTAACATGGAGGAGACACGTGAGCGCCCTCTACTGCATCCCGATGTTTTGAATTCAAACACGTCGTTACAATCTCCCACGCTCGAACTAACGATTTGAATAAAAAGCCACAGCTCTGTAGCTGCACCAGCGACCCCTACTGGTCGGTGTTGTCGTGAGGAAATAATGTGACTCTCTCTCTCGCTGGTGGAAAAGAATCCAAAAGAAAACCCACAGGAATTAAATTCTGTCAAGGCTGCAGACGATTGTACAAACAGATCTGTTTCCTCTCCTTCTTTTAAATGTAGTGTTCTAATTAGGCTTGTCAGTGGTGGTCGGTAAAATGTGTTAGTGTGGCATTTAACAGCTGTCGTATGTGTTTTGTGTGAGTTTCTGTGTGTGTCTGTGTGCGTCTGTGTGTGAGTGTGTGTGTGTGCGTCTCATCGAGCTCAGGCTGCTGTTTGAGTGACTCAGATGAATATTGCATGGCCACAGAGATGGAGTAGCAACAACAGCGGGGGACAGATGTGTTTGAGGAGACGTATGAAGCTTCCCTCTGCAGGGCTGTCCATGTTGATGCTTACTATCTTTGACCTTTAACCTTTAATGAGCGGAGGGAGGAGGATTATTATTATTCTGCCAGACAAATAATCACTGGTATGAATATAAATAGGTGAATTTCACAATAAGAGCATACATGTAGAATCATAATCTCAAATCCATTTTAGTCTTGTGATTGGTTATTTGTTTCTAAGATCCTTGTATTGTTGCTTCTGAAGCTCCAAACAACGGCTGGGAAACTTTAATCAGAGGAGACGTGTGATTAGTCTGTAGCCGAGGTGACATTTTAATCTTTTTGGTCTGTTTGGCCAAGTTTTTCAGGAGCCTGACATTTCAAAATGCAAATAGCACGCTCCGTGCCAGGGTCGGGCCGCTGGGTGACGCCACCGTGCGTAGCTGGGGGCTGACAGTCACACATACACATGAGTAAATACCTTTTAATTGCTGTAATGTAGAAAAACACATAATTCTTCTATATCTTTTATTAAATCAATGTGCTTGACAGAGTGGTCGTTCTTCTGTCTCAAACCATCTTTGACAGCGGCGTGCAGAGAACACACACGGCCACTTTTAATTACGGCCTGTCATCAAGGTAATTAGGCACCGCCCACCTCCCACGATGTCAACGTGATGTCGTCACAATGTTTCTCTGTAAACATCGTCATCGGACAATCCAGGGAAACTTCGCCCTCGCACAGAGAAAGAGCAGAACGTATGAAACTGTTAAAAGAAGAGTTGGAAGGAAAAGTGTGAAAAGTCTGTTTCTGCCAACTAGTTTCTAAAATCATACAATGTGAATTGACTGATATTGAATGTCCTCCTGTCGTTTGTCCCCCTGCAGTCAATCAGAGAGGTGACGGGCTACGTGCTGGTGGCCCTGAACCAGTTCGACTACCTGCCGCTGGAGAACCTGCGCATCGTCCGGGGCACCAAACTCTACGAGGGCCGCTACTCCCTCGCCATCTTCCTCAACTACAGGCGGGACGGGTACTACGGCCTGAGGCAGCTGGGCCTCCGCAACCTCACAGGTACGATTGATGACGCTGGATTATTTAAAGACACGCTGCAGGATCAGCACATCAGCGTGAAGCTCTTGCACTTTTCGCCTCTCGTTCTTTTTTTTTTCCCACTTCCCCCTCTCCGGAGTTAAACGGAGCAAAAAATGAGAGTCTGGTCGTGTGGATTCATTTTTCAGCCGCCTGTGAAATATTCCCTGCACTAGAACCGCTTGTGTTTGACTTGTTTTTACACCCAGATTTAATAGGGCCTTTTTAATTAAGTCACAAAATTGGAACTCAACTTTTGAAGCTACGTATCTGCCACCCTGGCAAATTAATCTCCTCTGTTGCTGTATGCAAGGATCAAATGTCTGCGAGGAAAAGTCCCATTTTCACATTAATTACATTTTTGTTTACACTCTCAAAAATAGGCCCCTTTCATGGAGGAACTTTTTGGAAGTGGTCGTGTTTGTTATGTTTTATGGATGAGCAGTTTTTTCTCTCATCATGTGAGAGGACTTATCTAAAGTGGACTGCGTTTTGCAAAGAGAGGCTTTGGTGTAATTTCATCTTGGCGTCGTGACCTCAGCGTCAGTTCATCGCTGTCTTAGCGGTGCGGTGACCTTCCAACTCCACTCACAATAATAAAAGCAAACACCATCTTCTCTTTATTTTCAAAGTGGCCTCTTTATTGTCTTCCTGCTGATCGCATCCTCTCCAGATTTTCTCCAAATAGCCAATTTCCTCGTTATCGCTATAAATGGTCATGAATTGCTCCCAGATTGAGCTGCGATGGCGGTCAGCCCGCTAAAAGGTTCGCCTCCTCCCGCACGCCGGGACTCGTGCGCTGCCTCTTTCCTTGGCGGCGGCATTACCATCGCTCCGGGAGAGAAACACGAGCTGTCACGGGGAGAAGGACAACTGTCACATACAATCTGAGGAGAGGCGGCGCGAGGGTCGCTCACAGAACTCCTTGCTCTGTTTGATGACACTCGGTCTGAAGTGACACAGAGGATGATGGTGAACAGAGAGAGGCTGAACGTGCGGGTCAGGAAGGAAACCGGTGAGTTCCAGGAAAACATGACGGCTGTGTCAGCTCTCGGTGCACAGGACGCTTCAACAGCCGACCGCAAACATGTGGAGAAGGAAGACAACGGAAGGCAGGAAAAGAACGGTCACATGTGGTAAACCGAACATCTTGTCATAAAGAATTAATAAACAGGCGGCCGCTCACAGCCAATTACATCTGTCTGGATTCAGACAGACATTCTTGTGCTGATCTCCGTGTTTGAGGAGGACTCACTAATCACAAGGAATAATTCTGAAGTAGCTCCGGAGCATTAACACAGGATGAGAGAGCAGAACAGTACAAACAGAATTTATAATTAAAATAAATTAAAAAAACACAACACAATGTTGGAGATCATGCGATGCCAGAGAATCAGAGTTGGATGGAATTTGCTGGATTTCTTTGTGGCACCAAAACAGGAGAAATATCGTTGTTCTTCCAGCACAAGTTGAACGGAAATCTTTGACAGTGTCTCTCCACGGCCAACGGGATAAAGAATCATGTCCAACACGTATGTCCTCCTCAGCTCAGCCAAAGAACAAAAGCTGACGCACACAGAAGCTGCCAGTCCTCCTGTGAATTCACCATTTACCAACGTGACGGCAGCTACTGTACATGTTGCACCTTTAAGGTTGGTTTGATGGCGTCGCAGTGCAGAGGAAGGATGCCAGAGCATGAAACAAGGAATCTGGGCTCAAACCCACCACGGGCCGACCACGTGGTCCGTGCCCTAAACTGCCAAGAAACCGGGACGCCTCTGCTCCATCCCCCTTTGTTGTATTTTGCCCGAGGCTTCTTCTCTGGCATCGATCCGCCCGCTTTGCACCACTCTCCTGTGGGTATTGCAATCTATCCTGCATCTATCCTGCGTTTCCGACTGCTGGCGATTCTCTGGCACATGTCTCACACTCGGTGGAACCCAATTAATTGCAGGGACAAACTCGAGCCGCGTGTCTTTGCCGTCCTCGTCCAGAGTTTGGGGGAACGGACAACGTGTTCAACAAGTGCAGTAAAACGTTGAGCGTGGAGGAGTCGGACAGCAGAAATTCATCCTGGCCTCTCCTGACTTTGCAGGAGCGTTCTGGTGATTGATGGCGGGGGATCAAACAGTGATCCACATTAAAGCTGGTGACAGATTTAGTGTAATAAGCTGTGTTTTATAGAGTCTGAACATGGTGATAAAAGACTCCTGAGAGTTTTAAGGGCAAGCTGACACCCTGAGCTGGTGCAGCAGGAGGACGTCTTCCATGTGGACCCGAGGAGAGCGAGGCCTAAGTGGACCTTTATCCCCAAATGACTCGTGAGGGGAAACTAGTGTTGATCTTTCTGCAGTCGACGTCTCCTGACCTTCAGTGTTCCTGTCACTCCTCAAACTGGGCTAATGAACGTGTTTTCTACAAACCACACACGCTGGTCCTATGCTACAGATAACCTGGATTGAGAGGATCAGGCACACAGACGTACGCAGGGGATGTCGAAGCTCATTACCTCCTGCACAAGATGCTGTGTTTTAAGCCCTGTTGCAGAAGACAACAAAAACCTGCAACTACCATCGATGTGTCGCTGAGAAAACGTGGATCTTTACCAGTTTTGACAGATTAGCTGCAGAATGTAAAGGAGTGTTGGGCCTTGGTGGAGGTATGAGATCATTCTAGTTTATTTCGGGGTTTTGTTTTCGTCATTTTTCCTCTTTCAGCTCCTGACAGAGTTTGGTCGTGTTCACCTACACTCTGAGGCGTTTCTTCCCCCCAAGGTGAAAACGTTGAATCATCCGTGCGCTTCATAAACTTCCTGGAATGAGGCGCAGATGCAGCTCAGGATTCCTCTTCTTTATGTGACTGAAAATACCCCCACAGAAACTGTGCTATCTTCAAATAATCCTTTCAAAGTACACATTGCATTATTTATTTCCACGATGTAGAATCCACATCTCCAGATTCCTCTTATTTTCTTGAATCGTCTCGATCCCCAGTGGCAGAGTTTACCTCCGGTTCACCGCTGTGACTCGGGCTCTCGTGCCCCCCCCCGGCCTCTTGTCTGACTGAAGCTCCACACATCTCCAATTTTAGCACACACACTCAGGGTGGTGCCGCACTCCGCTCGCCTTTGGACCAAATCCTCGGATCCCAGTGCCCCGCGATGCTGCAATTAAGCCGGATCCAACCATGCATATGGATCAGTGCTGTTCCTCCCGATTCCCTTCCCTCCTCAGCCTGGGACAAAAAATGAAAAATACACCATTCTCTCTTTTAAGCTCACAATTAGGTTCACACATTATGTTCCCTTCTCAACGCTCACATTTGCTCAGACTCACGCGTTATGCCTCTCACCACCTCCACCGCATCCAGAGGGCATGTGTACGTGCATATATTCAGCATTTCCCGCTGCACACAATACATTAAACAACAGCTTCACTGCTGCTCTATCCCTCTGTGGACCCGGCGCACAGTGGGAGTCCACAGAAAGCATGCAATTCAATTTGGCTGCGGAGTCAGTGTGCGTGCAGCTGCGTGGTCCTTATAGTAGCGGGGATATAAAGTAATCTGTGTTAAAGAAAAGCCTCTGATACTGACTTGTTCAGCTTTACCCTATTATGCCCCTGCAGCTCAGTGCACGGCTGAATAACCTATAACACACACGTATCGACACTGTGTGCATACATACAACATGCCTCGCTCCACACGCACACACTGCAGCGCTAATTACCCCCTGCTGTGCAGCAGTGGAGTTAATAACCACCATAACACTCTGAGAGCTGATGCGTGTGGAATGGGTTTTCACATCCAGTTCAGATCCCGTTCGTCTCTTTCTTCACTTAACTTTGTTTTTTTTTCAGTTTTTCTGGATGAACGCCAAATGGCTCAGTTTGCCCCCAAAGAGAGCGCCGACTCCGGCTTCCCATCTGGTCGCCATACCAGCCCCCTTACTCCTCACATGCAGAGAGCCAATTACCTCTGTCTGCCGCCCCCTTCCTTTTCGTCTATCACCGCTCCGCCCTCTCACCTGTGGTGCTTTCTTTAAGGCTCACTGAGGCCGTGGTGACACCGCCCCCCCGGTTTCTCCGCCTGGCAACAGCCCAGCCGCCCTCCGATTTAAGACTAATGATTCACGGGCGCCGTCCTGCTAATTGCAGCGTTTCTGTGAGCACTTTGAATGCATTTAGGCCGAATTACCAACAGCAGTCGTTGCTGAGATGAATTGATTAATACACTTCTTTTTAATTAACCCCATGCGCATCTTCATTTTTAGAGCATGACTATCGATCCACCGGCGTTCTAAGCACTTTCTCATCTTCAGAGTCGCTGTGCAGCTAAATCAGCAAAATGGAGATCGGTCTTCATTTTTATGCAGGAAATCAAAAGCACAGCGAGTTATTTAGACACAGAGACACTATTTAGTTCTATGATAATCAGAGATGTGAAACCTTTCTCCTCAGGGTTATTGAAGATGTGGGATAAAGGCTGCATTTGGTCTTTACACTAAATCACTTCAGTTTGTTGGAGCCGTAGTTGCTGATGAAGGGAAGGATGCATTTGAGTCGGTGTAGTCGTGCTGCTGAGCCTCAAACCTCCACCAAGGCCCGACATTCATTTAAAACCCACATTCTTAGATCCTCGTATCCTCGAGGTGAGATAGAAATCAAACACACACCTGAAAGAAGAATCCTGCAGCTCATCTGAAGACCGATGCTTATCTGCATCTTCATCAGAACTCGGTGCTTCAGAGCGATACACTCGTACACAATGAAAAAGAAACAAGGGGGGGAAAGGAAGTGTTGGTTATTGAGTTTGGACTTTGTATAGAAAAAAGCCCGACTTCCTCTTTACTTAACATAAAGCTCGCGGTGTGATCTCCAAAATGTGGCGTAATTACAGAAAGATCAAATAGAGCAAAAGCGGCTAATGCTAATACCCACTCTGGCTCCGGACTGTTATGAGGGAGAGTAGAGGAACGGGGCCCATTAATAATGAATCCAGTGTCATCATTAAGGCGCCAAATGATTAAAACATATCTCCCAGCTTCAAACGCTGCTTTGCTACCCTAGAAAATGCTGCAGTCGTGGATCTGCAAAGCAAGAGAGTCCTTCATTCTACTGTGTGAAATAAAGTTTTGCTCTTTTTATTCTTTCATCTTTACCCCTTTTTTTTTTCCCTGAGCGTTAAAAGACCAAAGCAACATCTTCTCCTTTTGAAAGGAAACAACACTCCAGTGTCACGTTATGTGAAGCAACAGGCGTCTCTCTCGGATTTGAACTTCCAGGTCGGACGCACGTCTCGTTCCTGACTCGTCTCGGTCGGTGATGTCACCTGAGCAAACACGGTCCGACCACAACAACCTGTCGTCGCTCGGCGTCTCATCTGGAGACAACGAGAAAGGGGACGCTCATTGACATGCAGGCGCACGATCGGACGCCATTTCTGATCCCACAGTTTATGTTCTCATCTCTTTATCTCCCGTTTTGTCCACCCCAGAAGTCATTGTAATGCCATCGCTGTGCTCTGTCTTATCAGCGCTGTGCTGTCAGCGCTGTGCTGCCGTTTGTGTTTTGTGTTCCGATGCTTTGACAAGGAGACCCAAGGGGCGTCTGGGTTTGTTTCCATTCGAGGCTGTGGCTCGTCTACAGGGAGGGCAAACCACACCTAATGGAATGGTAATGGCCCCCCAGGGCCGTGTGTCCGCGGCCCCGTGCACTGCTCTCAGATGTTGGGTTTCTCTTCCTCCGACCGACGTACCGCGCCTCGTAGGTCAACGTCGGCTGACCCCGGCTAACTGAGCTACCTTCATGCAGCGACAGGCCCCCCTGCTGAGCGATAACGACCTTTAACCCCTTTATCTTGTTTACTATCACTGATGAGAAGCTTCCTACTGATCCTCCTGCAACCTTCCTGAGGCTGTGGTCAATCCTCTCATGTCATCAGGAGTTACCCCCACCCCACCCCACCCCTATCTCACAATGCTAAAGAAAGTCATTCAAATCTTTGATGAGCCTCTTTTACCACATTTATTCCTGGATGCTTCCCGTCGTCCAGCTCCCTGCCAGAATTCAAAATCTTGGCCCATGTCCCATCCCTCTACCAAGTTTTATTGAAATCCGTTGAGTATTTTGTTTTTTGTGCATAGTCCTGCTGACAAACTCACAAACAGATGGACAGGGATGAAAACACAACCTCCTTGTTGGAGGTAATAAAGTTTCTGCTTCTAATAAAACCGACAACCTGCATCGATGTGCTAAGTTCAGTTTCCCGGCACAGAGAGAGACTTACGTATATACATCCTCTGAGCTCGTCTCAGCAGAGATCGGGGAGAGACGATAATAAATATCTCCCTCAGGGGAACTTAAGCCCCATTCAGGCTGGATTTATTCCTCTCGGCGAGGGAGGAGGAGGTGGTGGGATTTTAATACTACCATCACTGCTTAGTGATTTTAATCCTGCAGGAGCACGTTCCGTGTGTCGGTACTTCTTCACCCCCACACCGGTGACCATTACAGTCACAATCACCTGCTGGTTTCCTGCAGACTCGCTGGTCCTCCTCTCATTTACGTCCCGTCTGGAGCGATGCTGTATTTTAAATTGGAACCTGACGAAAGATGATTCTTTTTCCTTTTTTTTAAATCAGCTCAGTGTGAAATTTGGCTTGAAAAACGTTTCTGTTGATGTTGTAGTTTATTTACAGATGGACAGACAACAGGTGAATGAGAATACTACATGTCTCAAGGCAGAAGAAGACAAATGAGAATAAGAACGAGGCAATAATGAGCTTGTTTCTGAAGAACTGAAATGTCTGGTAAATGTTAACGAATAGATTATAAACGTTGACTCAGTAAATTGAAAGAGTAAGTGTTGAGAGTAATTATGTGAAAGAAACGAGGGAGTGAGAAAGTCGAGGGTCAGACTCAGTTTAAAGTTTTCTAATCTTTTGTTGTCGTCCTCCCGGCTCGTCTCCCTCTAACTCCACTGGTTCTGTTCGGGGCGAGAGAGGCTGAGTGAGTCAGCGTTTCCAGCCGGCAGTCCTCGGAAAATCCCCCCCAATCAAACCAAATAACCATGACTTCATCAAACTCACTCGTTAGAGCCCAATTCATTAGATTGACTCTTGACTTTCTCCCTTTTGTAAATGATCCCGACTACGAGCTGTGAGATTTCACTTTGCTCCTCGACAGAAACTCAACTCGGGGTCGAACCAAACAACCTCTGGATCCACGACAAAGACAAAGAACTTCCACCGACGTGTAGCTGAGATCCACCATTTTACTTCCATTTCCTATTCCTGTTTGAAAAAGCCCCAGTGGAGATCTGTCGACCTCATCGGCATGTGGAGTGCAGCCAATCATCACCACTGACGAATATGTCTGAGCAAAGCATCTGCAGGAGAAGTCACAGAAGACGAGGAAGTTAAAATACGTTTGGACGTGAGCTGGACCGAGGCCCAGAACCTTGCACTACGTGTACCATCGAACCAGATGGAGGCAATTCACTGGTCATAGTTGATTTGCTGGGGTGTGTGTCTGCGTGTGTGTGTGTGTGTGTGTGTGTGTGTGTGTGTGTCCGTCTCCGTGTGTCTCAAACTACCCAAGTGGGGGGATGAGTGCTGCAGCTCTGTGCCAGGAAATGACAAATTGCCCATTTAGCCCATTGTAAGTGTCAGGTCTAATGCGGAGGGTTAGCTCTGTTTCCAACACTTCTTAAGCGCTTTGCTCCATGAAAATATGTAGTGAGCCCAATTTGAATAACAAACCGCGCGTCGGACGAGCGGCGTGTGTTCCTGCACACGCACGTTAACGCTCTCCAGGAACCCCTTTTTTTTACATTTTGTTTCCTGACTCAAGAGTGGACATTTAATAATAGCCCACATTTCAAGTTGTGTGGCGAGCTGCTCAGCAGCTTCACTGTCTTGATGGCCCCCCCGACGGTCCGTGCACAGTGCCCTCTAAATTCTACTTTCATGTTCTCAGCTTGGGCAGTTTTACCAAAAACATTATTTGCAGCACAATAACGGAGAGTGGGCCGCCTGTCGGAACGCTGCTGTTCAAACCACCCGTCACCGCGGCTGCAGGAAAACATGGCGGCACAGCACTTCTGTGCCGGCTGGAGACGGCACCTGGCAATTTGTTTGATGAGTGAGTCGCTTTGACCTCTGGGTCCCCGAGACTTATTAAAAACTCTCAAACTTCAAAAAGACCACATAACTGCTAAAATGTTCAGATTGATCCTTAAAAAGCTCGCACCTTTTAAACCAAATTTCAACAAAGTATAATTGTAGAGTGAATATCTTCTGCACTAATGCCTCCACCGGCACACACACACACAGGAGCGCGCGCGGTGGCGTTGATCATCGAAAACCACTGCTGCTCGTTACGCTGATTAGTATTCAGCGGCGCCCCCATCTCTTTGGCTGGCTCTTTTGTTTGCCCGTGCTGATTGGAGGGCCTCTGGTTAATTCAGATGCAGGGAAGCGGTGACAGAAGAGGGCTTATTAGGGCCGCGAGCCCGTCCCACCTTAAGTGCAGAGTCTCCACTTCCATTTTCATTTGCCTCCATTATTGAATTTGCTGCCTTCTCATTTGTCCTGATTGCATTTTGTGTCACCTCTAAAACATAAAAAAAAAAAATCTGCCTCCCTCACCGGGGCTGTGACGCTCAGGTGACTTACATCATTACAGTGAAGTGAAGGAACAGGGGAAAGTTTGGAGACGTTTCTTTATCCTTTCAGTTTGTTTTCTAACACACTGTAAATAGAATGATAAGATGGACGACCCCTCTCCTCCTCCTCCCACCACCCAGAAATGAAGCCTAAATATCTGGGATACCAACGCCTCCATCTTGCGTGGTGACGTCATTCGGAGCCAGAACCTGTAAAGTACTGATCACTTGAACAAACCCAAGTGGGATAAGAACTGACGCACACGACAGGAACCATCCAGAAACTGTTTCCATGAGTCAAATGAGTCAGGATATGAAAATGCACCTTCTGGTTTCCTGCGTATTAATCTTCCTGTAAACGAAGCCCTCCGTTGTTCACGTTACATTTCCTCTAAACTTTAAAACTCACCCTCCGCCTGTGTGTGTGTGTGTGCAACCTGCAGCTTGTTCTGGAAAGAGACGCGGAGCAGGGAGGGTGTGAACGTGTGTGTGTGTGTTTGTTTATAAGACAGAGACGAGAGCGGACGGGTGGAGCCGGAGTGGGTGGAGGAGGAGAGGAAGAGTGATGGCAGGGATTCATTTAGCATCCGTCGAAGCTATAAGTTAGAAAAAAATAGAGTGTCATCTGCCTCCTTCAGCGCAGCTTCCATAATCTCCTAACACGGAGCATTTTTCATAAGGATTCATCGCGAAACAATATCATTCGAGACTGCAAAATTTAATCAGGGGCTTTAAAACACAATTATGGTTATCAGGGAGGACACGGCGGCGGCGCACTGGATGGTGGGAGACGGGGTGGGAGGAGGGAGATGGAGGGGACCTCCCCCGCACTGTCTGCGCCCTAGTGCTCCTCTCCCATTTGTCACCCGGCACAATATCTCTTTGGCTGGCAGAGCTAATAATGGAGAAGTGTGGAAACGGGACCCTGGAGACCCACCTCCGCCTTTCCGTGAAGATCAGATAAGTTCTCCTCAAGTCAGGGGCCCCGCAGCCACTGTGGATTTGCTTGTAAGGATTGTATCATTTATAAAACACAGCGCGACCCTTTGTCAGCTTTTTAGGTGTGTGAATAATGCAGCTCCTTATAAAAGGTGCAACTGCAGGAGCAAAATGTTTCCTCTCCCGGAAAGAGCGGCTACTCGCTCTGCACTCTGAGAAGTTCATTTCATTTTGGTCACTCGTCTTCACCAAACACCCTTTGTTTTTTGCTGATGCTTTTCTTTTTTGCGCCTCGAGGCAAAACTAGTTGCCTTTTACTGTCTCTATTATCTCAGCAATCTGCAGCCATTTATCTACCGGCGGCTTGTTTGCAGTCTGGAGACTTTACACTTATTCATGGGATTTGAGAAGTCGTTCTCACTCAAGCAGCCTCTTTCTCTGCAGCCCCTGCGGTTTCTTTGCGTCTTTAGAGTAAACATGCTTGGAGGCACTGTACAGTGTACAGTGGAGTGCTTCACAATTACACACGGGGGGGGGGGGTTGGTTCCTCTGGGACCCGCTACTTGTTTTCCTCTCAAGTCATGTGTTTACCTCACATTGTGGGGTTTCTCTTTCTTACTGTAAATTGGCTTCATTTTAAATTGAAGATATTTAGCAGGTGCACGCCTGAATTTGCACAAACACTTGTGTGTGAGCCTCCTCTCGCTCGGTTTCCTTTCTGCTGCGGTGTGTTTCATTCGAGTCAGTATTTGTATGAGCATTGCAGCCATAAGATAAAAGAGATTTTTACACTGAACTCCTTACTGTTCCCTCGGTTCTACTCCGGGAGTTGCAGCGTTCTCTCGTTGCCTCCTATACGTGTGAGGAGTTCAAAGTGCCGGTGTGAAAAAGCCTCGAAACGGACGCCGCTCGAGCTATAATTCAACTTCTGCGTAGAATCGTGTTATTTGTTAGCGTTTGTCCACTGTTCCTCCCGCTCGCTCCCTCTCTGAGGTTCGTAATCTCTACAGGTGATTGTCCGTGTTATCCGAGAGCAATTGGAAATGTTGCCTGGGCGCGAACACAATCTCTCTGCGTCACCGCCGCCGTAACTTTACTCCTCTGGCTCTCGTGAGAGTCATTATTTTCCAGAGTCACAGATTTGTCGCCATTTCAGTAATGCTCATCGGCGTTCCCTGAAGAGGTTGCACTCTAAGAAAATGAAGGCAATTTGTTTCGTTCCCCAGTTCGGCACCTTCTGTCATGCCAGCTGTCGGCGCTGTGTCACAGGCCACACAGAGCACCAGCAACTGATGCATGTAAATGACTGCGGAGAGTTTACGTTTCTCTTAGATACCATAGGCTGGAATAAAAGTCTGCAAATAAAGCTTTGGCCTGCTGGGTCGACAGTAAAACCATGGAAACAGAAAAACACTGTGAAAGGATTGTTTCTGCACCATTAATCTCTTCAGTGCATCTGCAGAGTTTTACTTTTTAACAAAAATACTCTTTTTACCCGCTGACTCATTCCAGTTGGTTCAAATTTGCCTCTGTCAGTGAAAGACCTGCAGATATTTCACAATAAAAGGGCAATCCAAGAGGCTTCTGGCTTCACGTTCAGGCCATTGTAACCTTTGGGAGGCTTTTAATGTGAAACGAGAGCAGGAAGTGTTCACATTCAGTGATTGCAGCAACGTAGAACCTTTAGGTGCATCCAGAATTTAACAATAACAGATTTATTTACTGTGGAGGAAACAGCAGCACCAAATTAAAATCAGTATCTGACTAGAAAACCATAAAATATATTTATGAAACAAGGAAATTTACGGCCTAGGCCGCGTGCACACTGGATCTTGCCGGCGTTTCTATAAAGCAGCGAAAGGTGCTTCCCTCGGGGCTCTTTACATTTCTCTCTGAAGCTCGGAGTGATTAATTGGCGTTTAAGAGGTAAAGCCCTCGACTTAACTCCTCAGCTCTTCCAACAAACGCCAGGCGTTGTGGAAATGATGCAGCCGAGCTCCAGGGTGCGTTCTGCTGTGGGACAGGAGGTGTTTGTCAAAGGGGCTTTGTTTCACATACGTGACGTCTGCATGGGCTTTCCATGTCTGTGTGTGTGTGTGGTTAGGAGAGGAGGAGGAAGAAGGTGCAGCAGGGTGTGGAGAGAAAGAGTGATCATCTCCATTTGTCTGTTCCCCCGTGCTCAGCAGGTCCCAGAGAGGAAGCACATGTCGTGGGGCCGGGTGTGTGTGAGGGGGGGTGCAGGGAGGCTGGAGAGATGATAGTAATCAAAAAGGCGAACGGGGGAATCGCCCAAACGTGCTCGGCTCCAGCTCTCTGCTACGTGACGCCGCCGCCCCAGAGACGAGACAATACCGGCAAAGTGGGGGACTCGTCACTCGAGGACAGATCACTATTACAGCCTTATTCATCAGCATAATTAGAGAGAGAAAGGGATGTGGGACGAGTGGCCAGCAGCGCTGATGAAAGCTCGTCAGCAGCCTCCCTGCAGAGCCGTGGCCACTGATTGGTGCCGGGCCGTCACCGCCTAGAAACTATTTCAAGAGTCGGGCTCTTCGCTCGGCCGAACCACAGTAAAATGACCTTAATTGGCTGCAGAGGTAACTTAGCACCGGATCGTCTCTGCTCATTGGCCCTTATCGTCTAATTTGAGTGTGTGTGTGGACAATAAATATCTCACCTTCTCCTCTTCCTGTGTCGCTCTTATCTCTGTTTATAGCTGGACATGATCACTCAGGGCCACTGGGATATCGTCCTCTCCTCACCATTCACCATCTAGAAATAAAAGCTTTCTTCTACGGATGTGTTTCCAATGTGCAGGATGAGAAATGGTTATTTACTTCTCCGCGTCCCCAACATCTGCAGATTTCATTTAAAACCAGTATTTTGGCCCCATACTAAGTTCATTTGTCGACCACTCAGACAAACTAACAGCAGGTAAATCATCAGATTGACTCTGTGTGGAATTATTCTGCAATAATAAAGGAACAAGATTGGAATCACGCAGCCGTGACCAACAGGTAAACAGTGTGATATAGAGCCCACCGTCTGTTTCCTGTGTGCTGATCAGCAGAGAGGGAAACCGTGAGATGGGATCTGAATACAATTAGTTTTTACTTTTATCCAGGTTATTAGTATTCTGAATATTGCTTTCATTAGTGTATGATTACCTGATATAACAATTGTGTTTTCGCTGAGGATCCATTTGTCCATTTTAACAACATTTCTCGGCCCAGTTTGCTCTCTGGAAAAGTTGGAAGCTTTGCTCAGCAGGATTTCCTGTGTTCATTTAAGTTTAAATTAAGTAATTTTCACGTAACTTTTACACGTTTTAAGGAGAAAGGCAGTAAAATTACTTCTAAAACTTAAATCCATTAACTCATAGTCAGATTGTCCCCTTTTAAACGATGAGATTCTCAGATTCTATCCATCTTCTCCTCCAGTGACTAACTCATCCTCCGCTGCACAGCTCCACTTCAAATCTAATCTCTGATTCAACAAGACATTTCAACTTTCTCCTGCTTCCATTTCTTTTTCCTCCGTCACTGTGCGACTCTTTGTTTTACCGCCAAGAGAGTTGGAGCAAAACTCTGCACCAGAAACAGTTTAGAACAAACTTGACCTGAGCATACGGCAGCCGGGCCCCGGTGGCCCCGGTGGCCCCGGTGGCCCCGTGCACACATAAAACAGCATCGCTGGGAAGCACGTCACCCGGCGAGGCGCTCGGCGAGGCGCCCGGCTGAACTCACGGCTTCGGTGGAACACAGGCGATCAGACGGGAGACAGGACTTTCCTTTTGTGTCCGTTTTCTAAAAGCGGCAAAGTTCATCAAAGCAGCGTTTTTCAGTCGACGGTGCAGAGCTGCACGATAGCATCAGTGAGAGCTCCACAGTCCTCCCACTTTGCTTTTCTTCAGCTCAAATCATTTCTCTTTGGTTGAGCAGAATTCAATTAAAATGAAAAAGTGCTATTGCTATTTCTATTATGGAAATGTAGAATCACTTAAAGGAACTCAGGAGGTTATCTTTAATATTGTAAAGTCTGAAATCTGCCTCCAAGCTGCTGCTTCCCAAAGAAACAACACCTCGCTCCTGCCGGTCTTACTGTCATGTTCTGTACTTTACTTGTGACCAGCACTGAACGACCCTGTAAGCATTGATTGAATGATTTAAAACGTGATGTGGGACAATGCAAAACTAGAATGTGACTCAGTAGATCTCAAACCTTCGCCCAACAATCCCTTAAACTTAGGGTTATGTTCATTTGGATATAGATCTACAAACATATTAAGTGTTAAAAAGACTTTGATCATCTTGTCAGTGTGTAGTTTTACTCCCTAAATCAAATGGATATAGTTTGAAAAGTAAGAATCTAAAAAGTTTTGGAATCATCCCGTTAAATAACGGACTCAGTTTTGTTGTGCTGGGCTTTAACCGCCCCTCCCTCTCTCTCTCTCTCTCCGTCCTGTTGTTCCCTCTCTTTAATGTCCTCCTTTCTTCCGATGCAGGACAATAGCTTTTACGGCCGCCTCGTGAATCAAAGAGTGCAGAGGTGGTGGTGGTGGTAGTGGGGGGGGGTGTTGCGGTGGTGGATCGGCTGTATATCTCCCGACCTGATGGGAAGATCGAAGCTTTGGGAGGGCGGGGGGGGGGGAGGAGGTGATACTCGGGGATGATACTCGGGAGGAGCGCTGGAGTGTTAATGAATGACCACCTGATACAGGCCTGTCATCCCACTGGAAGAGCTAGTGCACTCGGCTGGATGAGCAGCGGCGGTGGCAGCTCGTGCGGTGGCGAGGAGCACGGCGGGTGGATCGGGACGCTATGAAGAGCGTCTGGAACCGAGCGCGTGCAGAGGGGAGGGTAGCGTGGAGCCATGGACCACCGTCTTCAAACCGTCTTTCAGGTGTTGCCCCTCCAGAGCCGAGCAGCCATGTGAATCGTCCGTCCTCAATCTCTTGCTACAAACCACCAGACAACATCTGCTGAGTCTGTGGTCTAACGTCACATAAAACATTTCTCTGAAGCTTCAGGGTTTTGCAACGTGGTCAGTAGGTTTCTCTTCACTTTTAAAATTACAGCTGAAGACCAGAGGCCGCTCACGTCAGGATCTCCTGCCTGGCCACACTCACTGTAACCTACGTTTATTTCTCAGCAGATAGAAACATGAGATAAAAACCTTCTGAAAGCTGAAACCTTTGGCTTTCATTATGAATCATTGCTTTTGCCTTGGAACGTGGATTTGACTGGAAATGTCAAACATTTTAGTGGGTGAACATCATCTATATATAATCTGAAGATGCTTTAAAGACAAAAGAGAGAATGAAATGTGTCTTCAGTTTATTCTCAGATATAAAGTCAAGGCTCTGTCACATCGGCCACCTCTTATTTCTGCTGACACTGCACTCCACGTGCTATTTGAATAAAGCACCGCCTGTCCATTTTTTTCTATCCACTATCCATGAATGTAAAACACCCCCTGATAAATCGTCCATTGTGACGGGAACATGATTACATGAAGCCGCGGCTGTAGGCCATTCAGCGGGCAGACGGAGCGCCGTGTCACCTCTAAGAGGACTTTGAATAAATGTCCCCGTCTCCACCAAGGCCCACTTCCTTAATCAGGGTGTCGGATGGTGATGATTAGCTTCCTGCTCGCACGTTCGCTTCCCGGCCTCTGAATCGTCCCTGTGACTCAATCACTGTTAATAATCTTCCCGGGGAGATAATACCCCTTCTTTACCTTCACATAATCCAGCTCTAATCTCAACCACATTGTCACTTTTCCCTTTTTTAATATCAAATTTCATTTATTCTGACAAGTGCTTTCCTGGAATCCGGGCGGTACTCCATATTGAAGGGGAAGGGAATCATATCTAAATCCCTGAGCGAGGTTAAACAATACACCGGAGGAAGAGTCACCAGCGAGGAGGGGGTGGGGTGTCGCCTCTTCTGCCTCAGGTCACGGCTTCAGAGCGAGGTGGGGGATTACCGCAGCATCATTTCATTCAGTGTCCGTTTCCAAAACCTGGATTAGCAGCAGGGGGAGAGATTAGTGTTTGTTATCGTGCTTCATGTGCAGGCATCTGTTAAAGCCACTCCTCCATATTTGTGCTATTAAGCAGATATCAGCGGCGATGCAGCCCCCCGCTCACATCAAGGCGTGTGGAGCAGGTCGAGAGATTTAAGGCCATTCCCTATATTTCAATTTAAACAACCAGTAGCCGATGTAACGCAGCGTTTAAGCTGCAGGACTCACACCAGTCCTCGTTCACTAAACGCTCCCGTATCCGCAGCCGTTTACTTTTCCAGTTTTAATTAACTCAGCGAGGATCCGATGTCTGGCAGTGGCATTCAAACTCATTACCTCTAATTCTCCAGCTGAGTAAAAATACTTTCCTTCTGAATGCATAATGGGGCTGTTTGTGAAATGGATGTTTGGGTGAAGTGCCCGTGTATGAAACATGTTGT
This sequence comes from Hippoglossus stenolepis, assembly GCF_022539355.2. NCBI lineage: Eukaryota > Metazoa > Chordata > Actinopteri > Pleuronectiformes > Pleuronectidae > Hippoglossus > Hippoglossus stenolepis. Next base: position 1,215,294 of record NC_061506.1, on the reverse strand, counting down.
CGAGTGAGAGCGTGTGTCTCATTCATCTTCATGCTCAGATGCACGTGAAGGAACACGGTGTGCATCATGCTACTTTGAGACGTGGGAGCGATGGGAGTTCACCTTGAGCTATTGATTTTCTGCCTCCATGTACATGTACTGTATATCCACGCCTATGTGCTCATGTCTCTCCTCTCTCTCTGTGCAGAGATCCTGAACGGGGGTGTTTACGTTGACCAGAACAAATTCCTGTGCCACGCCGACACCATCCATTGGCGTGACATTATCAAGAACCCCCAGGCCGAGCTGCTGGTGGTTCCCTCCAACAACAGCAACCTGGGATGTGAGTACAAAAACAGTAGCTTTGGATGAAAATCAAAAAACGCTGGTGTGTGAAATGTGATGGCGAAGGCTCACATAGCAGCAGCAGCAGCAGCAGCGGTGCCCTCTCCCTCTTTATTCATTCTGTTTGCCTGGTGGTCATTTGGAAGCAAAATCACATAGTGTTAGATCAGCGTGTGAACCTCTCCATTGTGGTGGCTCTGCAGCGAAGCCCATGGAGCTGCTGTCTGCTGCGCTCGCCTTAAATCTCAGTGAATCTGACAGCTGGTTTGAAGCTGCCCTCTCCCCCCACCGGCCTCGCCCCCTCTCCCGTGGTCCCTGCAGTCCCTCAGCTCGCTCTGCTCTGGACATTACAGGCATCGCTATCCGGCGGCAGACACTCCCTGTCAGAGAAAGCGGCTGTTAAAGACGGAGCCTCTCCAACTTCTCTGCACGTTCTTTATGGCGAGCTTCTTGCTCACTTTAAGGGAGCGGCGAGGAAACTGAAGAGGAGTCTTCAGGCACAAAACGCGAGAATAGACGCGAGGGAAACGTGGAAAGATAAATACTATTCCTACAGCATCGCCCCCTGTACACCACGACCTCTCTTTGTTCTACAACCTGAGCAGAACGTAATCTGCACCGTGTTGCCAGCCGGTTTCTCTAAAATAAGACTTTTTAAAGTACACGTGTAAAATAAATTGCTATTGTGTTGATGAGATGGCAGCGTGAGAGGAGGAGGACGAAGAAAAGGCAACAAAGAACGGAGGAGGTGGGCCAAAAAATGACAAGAGAGCGAGTGGGAGTTGAGGTTGC
>NC_061506.1:1204178-1211678 GCF_022539355.2 Hippoglossus stenolepis | reverse complement strand
ATCAGCGGCTCCGGCTCTTCTCCCGTTTGGTGTGAAAGAAGTCCACATGTGACGCAGAGATGAAATGCTGCTGTAATACTCGGTGCTCTCTTTTTTTGTTCCCCCAGGCTTGCACCAACTTCAACGACAGCGGCGCGTGTGTGACCCAGTGTCCTCAGCCGTTCGTGTACAACCCCACGTCCTTTCAGTTAGAGCACAACCCCAGAGCCAGGTACACGTACGGAGCCTTCTGCGTCAAGAAATGTCCACGTAAGTCTCCTCCAGCAGATACAGATACAGAAACATAACACTGCAGTAACAAAGATGCTCATAATTAGGTTTTATCGTCTGTGCCGTGGTGTCCGCTGCAGAAGAAGCATTTATCCTCTCATCTTTCCTGAAATCAGACTCCAGGCGATTACTTAAAGTCGAGATAAATGACTCAGACATGAATAAATAAATTGTGTCTCACTCAACTAGTTGCTGCACCGTCTGTTTCAGCTTCTGGCAGCTAGAACAAAAAAAAACAGTCCTGCTTCTTTTGGATGTGGAGTCAGAGAGCAGAGATAGAAGTGAGGCTGCATCAACAGATTGAACGTTCAAGTTCCACTGATCCTCAAATGAGCAAACCGCACTCGCACACAAACATGGTTCATTACTTTCCCTGAGCAATATACACAATTAGTCTTGATCATTATACAAATGTGATTAAAAGATGATTAATTTCTCAGCATTAGAGGAGGAAACGCTGTGATTTTAATGGATTCACGTGGTGAAATCTACAGTGTGAGTCGTTTGTTATTAACACGGCCTCTGGATCCCGCAGATAACTTCGTGGTGGACTACAGCTCCTGTGTCCGAGCGTGTCCCAGCAACAAGATGGAGGTGGAGGAGAACCGCATCAAGATGTGCATCCCCTGCACAGACATCTGTCCCAAAGGTAAAACAAGGGTTTTGATAAGATCCTGCAGAATGACAGCATGGACGGTACATTTTGAAATGGGCACAGTAGAGCACCAAGTTCCACACGCTCAGAGATGTTAGTCCTCAAAACACGAGAGAGATCCATGTATTTCTCTTGGAAATCAGTGAAATGTCAAAATCTTGTCAGTGTTGCAAGAGATTTTTAAACATTCTTGCATCCACTGGTTTTTGCAGATCCACACCAAAAGATTTATGAGTTCCCTCTCGGCCCCTCGACCGAGTTATGTGGAAATTCATTCAGTAGCTTGTGAGTTATGCTGCTGACGAACAAACTACAGGACCGAGGTAGAAACAACCTCAAGATGTGACGCTGCAGGTCCGTGCATGTGATTCTGCATATGGTCAATTAAGAGTCTCCAATTATTGTGTTTGAGCTGTAAGAGGAAGCAGCAGAAAACACGCAGACCCGAGGAGAACATGTACCCTCCACAGAGAGAGACCCCCGACCTAAGAGGGATTCAAACCGTGACCCACACACATGTATGAGTCAGTCTGGAAACAGTTTGTGTGTGAGGCACATTGTTTGGTCTGATGGCTGCAGCACAAGTGTCAGTGTGTCACCTTGAGTGACTTTTACCTTCCATCAGCAGCGCGGCTTTGATGAAAGTGGGAATGATGATGTGTTTTATTGCTTGTTGTCCCAGGGAGTGTCTGCAGATTTGTCTGAGAGAGACGTACACAGACGACAGATGGAGCTTTATTATATTACGTGGAGGAAGGTGCAGCGCAGGACACGCTACGGCCAGCAGACGTTTTATTTTTACCCTCGTTTCCCCGGCTTCCCTCCATTGCACCGCATTTTACTGTATGTACAAGAGCTTACTCGGTTAAACCCTTTTAATCTAATAGCTTTCAGCGAACGGTGATGATACTGGATCAACAGTCGCCCCAAGGAATTACTTCAAAACGCTTTAAAGGGAAAAGTAATTTATGTTTTAACAGAGAAAGCTCAGCTGTGTTTAAATTCCAATAAATATACTTAAGACCGATTTATTGATTCGAATTAATCCCACAAAATATCAGCAGGCACACTCCTTCATTCGGACGGGACCAGGCTACGACCTGGAGGAGGAACATGACAAATGCTGCCCAGACGAAGGTCACGGGTTTGACCCTCCCAGCAGTGAGCGTGTTCCCGTGATGAGATTCTCTCTGACCTGCCCACTGGTCCCGAGCGTCGGCTAAAAGAATAACAACGTGGAATCAGGCAGCAGATTCTTCCTGGTGCTCTCACAAAGGCAACTTCCCCTTTGGAGGGGAAGACGGCGGCGAGGCCGCGGCGCCCACTGATTGGCTAATCTCTTGATTACATCGTCACGCTGCGGGGAGGGGTTAATGAGGGATAGCCCGAGGAACTGTGGGAAATGATAACAAATTAACATTTCAGATATGGAATTGGCTGGTATAAATCACTATCAAAAGCTGGTTACACCACTTAATGCCAACCTGATTCATCATCGCTCCTCCTCCCCCGTCTCTGTCAGAAATACTTGGCTCACACTAGACCGCCAGTTTAATTAATGCAGATGTAATGAATTCATTACAGCGAGGAATTGGCTGCGGATTGGTCCGTGCTTTCACAGCGGGGGGCCGCGGCCTCGTCCACGCTCCAAACGCTGGGGCTCTATTTCCATAGAAGAGTGGAGAATTAAAAGCTAATAGCGGTTTCGTGAGATGAGGTCGGAGCTGCACAAGGACACTTTGAAAATATATCTGAAACGATTTGTTCACGGCGAGAGCAGCGACACTGTTAATTACACGGGGGGGGTAAAGTGTGACTGTGTGTGTGTTGTGTGATCTGTCAGTGTGCGACGGCATCGGGACGGGCAGCCTGCAGACGGCTCAGACCGTGGACGCCAGCAACATCGATCTGTTCGTCAACTGCACCAAGATCAACGGGAACCTCATCTTCCTCATCACGGGCATTAAAGGGTGGGTGACGGCCTGATACCACACACACACACACACACACACACACACACACACACACACACACACACACACACACACAGACACACACACACAACTTTCATATTGACCACACTGATAAAAACGTGAATTAGGCCTCCCACCTGCAGGGGGAGCTGGAGCAGGTCTTACATTGTGTTGCTGCATTAAATGAATCTACAGGAGAACAGCAGTGTTTCAGTGTTTGTTGTTTTACTGATGAAGTTCTTTACTTTAACCGTGTGTCTGCTTCCTGTCCACTTCAGGGACATGTATCACGGTATCGGACCTTTGGACCCTGAACGCCTCAACGCGTTCCGCACCGTGAAAGAGATCACAGGTAAAAACCACCTCACTGGACTCACCTTGGAAAACGTGTGTGTGTCTGTGTGTGTGTGTGTGTGTGTGTGTGTGTGTGTGTGTGTGTACGTGTTTGTGTGTGTGTAATCTATTAGGCCTCGGAGGCGTCGGGGAAAGATGGAAGCTGATGCTAAAATCTAAAAGCTGGTCTGATGGGTATTATGTTGCTGCTGGTGTGTGTGTGTGTGTGTAGTTGTACGTGCTCACAGTATCTAGAGCAGTGTGTGTGTGTGTGTGTGTGTGTGTGTGTGTGTGTGTTTATTCATTAGCTATAAGAGGCCTAAAGGGATGAGCGGTACCTCATATACAAACCCTTTTGTCATATTAAACTGTGACTTGCAGTTGAGCCAAACACCTAATGGAGTGAAACTGCATTTTCATAATGAAAACCAGAGCAATAAGGAAGAGCAATGGCTGCTCTATCCCACTCGTTTCCTGCTCCATCCCTTTAATGTCATTTCCACACATGCTGATTTGATATAATCTGTCATTAAAGCCAAGTGCAACCGGACAAATTGTGCTGAATATTAAATCCATCTTGGTAATTAGTGTACGTCGTCTTCTCCGAGGACTTCGTAGGACGGGTTCTTCAGACTCCTTGTCCCATTTCCTCTTGCTTCTTTTGTCATCATCTCCTCATTGAAAATCACTTATCGATGAACACTTGTGCATTCAATGTTTTTAAACTGTGTGTAGGTTTCCTCAACATCCAGTCGTGGCCGGAGAACATGACGGATCTGAGTGTTTTCTCCAGCCTGGCGACCATCGGAGGCCGAGCTCTCTACAGGTGCGTGGGAACATGTGGCTCAGTGGTCTCATCTTCTTCATCTTCCTCTCCTTTTACGCTGCATTGTTCCACCTTCTTTGTTTTTGTCTGTGTCCACGTCCTCTTGTTTTCCTCCCGTCCTGCCTTCATCTTTCCTCTTCCTCTGTCCTATTTCCCTCTTTCCCCTCAACCTCCTCCCCTACTTTCTGTAACTCTTCATCACACCCTCTACCTTTTCTTCGTTCTTCTGTCCTTTCCCATGTTCGTCTTTTAATTCCTCACTTCCTCTTCTCTCCCTTTTGTTTCTCCCACCTTTTCATGTCCAGCTCTTTCCTCCTGACTGTTTCTTTTTTTAAATCTTGAATGCCTCCTCTCTTGCTCCTCCTGCAGTGGAAGTGGTATTTCTCTGCTGATCCTGAAGCAGCGCTGGATCTCCTCCCTCCAGTTCCAGTCGCTGGACGAGATCAGCGCCGGGAACGTCTACATCTTCAACAACAGCCGCCTGTGTTTCTACAACACCGTCAACTGGACGTCGCTCTTCAGGACGCCGAGCCAGAAGGTTCTGATCCGCAACAACCGAGATCCAAAAGAATGCAGTGAGTTTTGTGTCGTCGGTGGGATGGAGACAAGTCTCCTCTCTAAATGTTTCACTGTTTGCAAAGATCGGCAGATTCTCGGGGTAGAATCTGTTAAAAACAGGAACATAACACTTAATTTAATTCTTCTCTGCAACACTTCAGCGTATTAAATCATTCTGTCTGCAAAAAGTTACTTAATTAAAACACAAACTCCACAAAAGCTGCGCTGCAAAAGTAATAAATGTCCCAATTCTGCTAAATTAAGCCACAAATATTTGCACATTTGCACCAATTTAAATAATGAACTCTACAAAATGTCCTGGAAATAGAGTCCGGACATTCTGTGGATCCTCTTGTAACTTAAGTCTTCCTGAACTCATTTCCTCTCCCGTGTTTCCAAACCGCACATGTGAGCTGCTCCACCCCGACCTCACACACCATCATGCCTGTTTCCAAGGAGACGGTGTCACGGGCGTCTCCTGCTCCTCGGCCTTGGACATGAAAGCCCTTGTTCAGCTCCCTGGGAGGAAAGTGCTTAATGCGTCACGCGGTGGATTACGCTCGCTGCCGGGGAGGCTACATGTGGCTCGGCTGCAGATGGTGGAAACTGACCACAGAGGAAGATTCAGTGAGAAGACAAGAAAGATACAGAATAGTTTTATTACTGCGTCCACCAGGGGGTTGTGTTTCTGTCAGGAGGATTAAAAACACGAGAAGAGAGAGAGAGAGAGAGAGAGAGAGAGAGAGAGAGAGAGAGAGAGAGAGAGAGAGAGAGAGAGAGAGAGAGAGAGAGAGAGAGAGAGAGAGAGAGAGAGAGAGAGAGAGAGAGAGAGAGAGAGAGAAGGGAGGAGGGAGAGAGAGAGAGAGGGGGAGAGAGAGAGAGAATCCTTTCAAATTTGGTACAAATGTTCAATTAGACTAATATCAGTGGTCGAAGGTCAAAGGTCAAAGGTCACAGTTCCCTCATACACACATGTAAGCAGACTGGAACCAGAGGCGTTCAACCACAGGGCGATAATTCGACTTGATCTTTGACAACTTCTGCTACAAGTCTTCTCTGATCAAGTCTTTTCTGATGAAGCTCCCTGTGACAGAGACCAGAAAACACACTCGTGGGCCACCGTAGTTTTTCTGGCCCCTGCCAGGCTGCGGTTGATATCAATAGCCAGTTAATGAGTGTTGTGTGTGTGTATGTTAGAGATCAATCTCTTCATTAGGCTCATCCCCCCTGTTCCACCATTGACTGTTTAGCTGTTGACAAAAGGCTCGATCCTCACCGGGGACGTGTGTGTCACTCACCGACAGACGGAGGACACTCCAGTCCAATGAGCGCCATCGATTATGAAAACAAACAGAAAAAAAAGGGCTTAGGATCCTGGGTGGGTCTTTAATTGCAGAGGTGTGGAGAATACAGATGTTCACCCCCAGCTATAACACACACACACACACATTAATCCATGTCCCTCCCTCGTCTCCACAGCTCAGCAGCGGATGGTGTGTGACGGCATGTGTTCGGACGACGGCTGCTGGGGCCCGGGGCCGGACCAGTGTCTCTCCTGTCGGTACTTCAGACGAGGCCGCACCTGCGTGGAGTCCTGCAGCCTCTTCGAAGGGTGAGTCGTCCGTTTGAGCCGATCTGTGAAACGTAACTCAGAAGAACGAGCGTTTCCCTGAACGTCAGGCCGTCGTTGCTGCGGGACGCCGCGTCGTTTCCCCTCGGAGACGGGCCGCACACGACAAGTGGAGGAAGTAGATTCAATTTAAACGGCCCTGGTGCATGAGAATGAAGTGAAAACATCCTCCAGGGCTCTGGAGGAGGAGAGTCTAATTGCCAATTGGCTCGAAGGTAATGAGATGAACCAATAAGGGATTTCATACGGTGAACTCCAACCGTTAAAAGGAACATTTAGCTGCGTGTTACATCCATTGTCCAAGATTAATTTGAATACATTGTGGAAGTATCTGATCTTATTACGACTCCACGACAGATTTGAGTTTGGGAAATGAGTGACATTTGTGACAGTGGCCCCCGGAGAGTCCTCACAAACCACCGCTGCTCTGTTTCCAGTGTGAATCATCACATTCAGGTCAGTGCTTTGCGCTGCCAAGAGGCACATCAAAAAGATCAGTGCCAACTCACCTGGGGAGAAAGTCTTCTTTGTAGATTCACTTTCCAGCCCTTTTGTGCTACTCTTGAATGAACGAGGAGACGCTGTGCATCACACCACTTGAAAGCGCCCGTCTAAAATAAGGCCGGCAGCACCTGCCACGAGAAAAAGACGACTTTCCTCCGAGCGGTTAAGTCGAGCTTGTGTTTTCCCTCGGGGGACGGAGGGAGGAGGGCGTGCACGTACGGGTGCGGGAGGCGGCGTGCGAGAGCGAGCAACCCTCGGTCATGTTGACTTGTTGCTCCGTCCTTTTCCCGGCAACGTTTGTGGAAGGGAAGCTTTGAAGTTGCCGGGAAAAACAGCTCACAGCGAAGGCTTTGAAGAAGGCGGGCGAGGGGAAGGCGCGTGGCGGGGCGCTGCTGAACCACGCTCCTCTCCCCTACTGTAAATACGGTCGCTGTGATGTATTATAAGTAACATTGGAAAGGCCCACTTCTGGCTTTGTGTCACTGGCATGACTGTGGAATCAAAAGTCTATAACCTGAGGGTTTGCCCGCTGTAAGAAGTCACCTCCTGCCAAGAAACACAGCTTCAAAAACGCATCTTTGGCAGAAAAGGAGCAGCTTCCTCTTCTGTCAGATGTGTGTTATACCCGAGCGACTGCTACTGTATTCTTCTTGTCTCGCTCAAACCAACACCAAACTTGATTTGCTCTTCAAAAAGTCTACTTTTTGTGTTTGCCGCCTGGATGTTTAACTTGCTAAGTGTCGGGTGAACG
>NC_061506.1:759940-831178 GCF_022539355.2 Hippoglossus stenolepis | reverse complement strand
ATTTACATGATGATAATTAAATACCAGAATGACTCCACCTAATGACTCCACCTAATCTTTTATTTTGATCTTCAAATTGCTTCTGAGCTGTTTCCTGTTCTTTGTCTTTTATTGTGAACTTTTTAAACTGTGTTTTTAAATGTGCTACATAAATTAAGTGTATTATTATCATTATTACTATTATTATGAAACACTTTTTTCTTTGCAAATGCATAAATATATTTAATACATAAAGGGAAGAAGTAATCTTGGTGATATTCATTTCTTTATTTTTTTATGTTTTAATCTTGAACTGGACTTTTGAGTTGCAGTTCCACTAGAACCCCAGCAGGTGGCAGCAGCTCCCCTCGGTTGCCCCTCTTGTCGCCAGTCGTTGACTCTTGACGACAGCAGACCGGAAGCCCCGCTCCGTGGCTCTCTCTTCCTGCTCCGAGGGGTTTTTGCTCTTTTCTCTTGTTTTTAACTTAAAAACGTGAAAAGTTCCTGAAGCTGAACTCGACGGTGAATGACGGGAATGGAGGAATTTCACAACGGAAACGAGGTTTGTCCCTGAAGGTCGTTATTTACATTATTGTCATCAAACCAGTTAGCTCCTGAGCGCTAGCCAAACACAAACAATGCTAACGCCTCTTGGTAAACACACCGAATTCACATTGTGAGGCTTCATTTACTCTTTATTCATTTAATGTTAATGTGAATTAGTTTGATCCTCATCACGATCATCTCGGTAGTTTTCTGTTTGTAAATATAATAAAACATCTGGAAAATGTAAGAAATCCATCCTCTGCTTGGAAAACTGCTCAAAACTTAAAACTCCATCTTGTTTTATTATAGTTTAATATAGTTTAATATATTATCGTGTTAACATCTGTTTCTGTTCACGTGAATCTGCTGCATTTTCTGCAGTAAAGGTTTATTCTGTGAAAGTTGAATTAACCTTGTGACTGACCGTGTGTGTGTGTGTGTGTGTGTGTGTGTGTGTTTAAACTTTCAGGGCTCCTTCAACTCGGACGAGGCCGATAACATCGTCAAGGAGGTGACGTCTATTTTCCACTTTGTCACATTTCAAATCTTCGTGAAAACTCAAATACTTGCACCTGAGCGTTTTTATTATTATTATTAATCAGTGTTTCCCCTGTTTTCCATATATCCGTATCATTGAGCAGTTAATGTATTTACAAGGTTTAACTCTGGGTTTCTTGTGAATATCTTTATGATTCATAAACAGGGACAGTGATGAAAACAAACTGAGACAGATGATTCCACCCTGTCGGGGTTTCAGTCTGAATTTCAGGTTTAAAAGTTTGTTTGCACAGATCTAGGTGTGCGAGTTTGTATTTATTTATTTATTCGTCATTATTTCTCTTTTTTGAGGCGATGAGGGAATAAGTGAGTGACTTATTACAAAGGTACATTCATAACCTGAACACATGATCAGATAAAGGTTTGTTTCGGTCACGTCTTGTCTAACAGTGTCCCTCGTTGTAGAGCAGAACAGAGTTCACTCTTTATCCCAGCGTCCTCGGGCTCAAACGGCGTCCGCTGACTTCCACATGACCGTGAAGCTCTGTTTGTTTCTCTCAGTGCATCGAGGGCGTCGTGGGCGCTGACGACTACAGTCAGAACCTGGTGAACAAGTGGACGGCCAGCATCGTGGAGCGCTGCCTCACACAGCTGGTCAAACAGGGCAAATCATACAAGTACATCGGTACGAGCGTCTTACTTCCTGTTCTGTTCTGCCAGGGTTTAAATCTGTGTTTTTTCAGCTGTAATCTGTTAAATTCAATAATAATAAAACTGATTCCTGGTTTGTTGTGTGTCTGAACAGTGACGTGTGCTGTGATGCAGAAAACAGGAGCAGGACTCCACACAGCAAACTCCTGCTACTGGGACACGGCCATGGACGGTAAGGACGACTTCCTGTGCTGATTCACAGCGAAGCAGGAAGTAACTGCACTTAAACAGAATCCCAGCATGCATCCTGACCTTATCCAGTGAAGTCGGCATCACATCATCAAATCCTTAGTTTGGTAATGACTGTAGACTGTAACTAATAAAACAACTTTATTCGTATAAAGCACTTTCCACAACAGCAGCTACAAAGTTAAAGGACAGAAAACAAGAAAGCAACAGAAGACAAGGGACATATCACATCAACCAGTTGAAATGAAAATGAAATCTTACATAAGAGATGTGGTTGTGTTCTGAATATCTGCCACTGTCGTCTCTGACCTTCTCCAAGGTTCAGCTGTGAAATTAAAGTCTGGCTTGTTTTTTATTTTTAGTCACAGTTTGGTTCAGCTTAGGCAACAGAACAACTTTACGATTAAAAATGTTGTTCTCCCTCAACTCTCCAATGATTAAGAAGTAAAATGTACAAATAGAAGAAGTTAATTCCTGCATATTTGTGTAAAACGTGTTCTTCTTGCTCCTGGATGAGTTTATTTTCTCCTGACTCCTTTGTCTCTGCAGGAAGTTGCACAGTGAGATGGGAAAACCGCACCATGTACTGTGTGGTCAGTGTGTTCGCTGTGGCCATCGCGTAGAACACACACACACACACACACACACAACCACACACACTCATCAACACACACACAACTGAACCCAAGAAGAGTATCATGCAGTGTGCCCCCATGAACAGCAGGGGGGGCCACCACGTGCCACAACCATCCAGCTGTTTGTGCAGCCGCAGAGAAGAAAACATCTGGATTTTCTCCTTCGGATGCAAGTAACACATCTCAACGTATTTATCTCCTCACGTCAGCGCTTCACCAGCTTCACCAGCTTCACCTTATTTATCACAGACGCCTGAAAACCTGCAGCCGCTCGACGCAGCTCGCTCTCTCGACATTTACATCATGTCACATGACTGCAGGAGAATAAACATCAAGAACAAAGAATAGTCTCGAATTACTTGTTTCATTCATATTTTATTATATTATTTATCTCGACAGCGAGAGCAACTGTTTCACATCTATGCTTCATAAATATTCTAAATGTTTTACATGAGCACAAAACAAAACCAAAGAGCTGCTGGTTCATCATTTAAACAACAAACCTGGTGAAAACTATTTCTTTTTTAAAGAATAGTTTTAGTATTTCTGTCTGTTCATGAAGAAAAAACAGAGAAATCGTGACCGTGTTCAGCCCCAGAAGCGAAGAAGCGTTTTGAAACTTCACGTATTATTGATGTAACGTTAAAAGGAGAAGAAAGCAATGTGTGAAATACAGCAGAGTTACTTCAGCTTCTTTACAAAGAAACCGTTTGTGGCGAGCAGCAGCGAGCGGAGGAGCACGTACGTTCAGAGTCTGAAAAGCTGTGGGTTTGAGCTCAGCTGCTACTTGGGAACTTTCCACTGTAGATTCTTCTTTTTCTAGAAGTTTTCTGTGTTGAAGATGAACTTGACGTCGCCCTCTGAGTGCGACAGACACTGTTTCTCCAGAGACTTCCCCAGCTGAGGCGGACCACACAGGAAAACCCCTACTTTGGTTCTGAGGACACAAAACACAGCTCAGAATCATCTAATTTTAATTCAGATGAGAATGTAACCTCAACCCAAATATCACTGGATTAGATCGATCCTGAAGAAAACTGGAGGATTTCTAAAGAGGTTTAATAAATCAGAATATCTGCATAAAGTTCAAGATGCATCGAATCTAAAAATACATATAGTTAATGTGACTTTAAAACCTCTTCAGCATAAATTCTTCTCTGGTGACGAAGAGAGAAACCAGCAGCTGTTTGTTCTTTACCAGTATTTACTTTATAAACGTCGTTCATTTGAGTTAAATATCATTTAATAATCACTGAGTCTGGTCTTTACAGAGTTAATGGGTGTGTGTGTGAGATCATAAACTCCACAGAGTGTGTGTGTGTGTGTGCAGGGCGATAACGAGCCTCACCCCGGGTGACTTGATGCGATGTTAGTGAACTCGTTGTCCCAGTTGGGTTTCCCGTACAGAGTCTTCTGTTTGAGGCCTGTGATTGGGTCGTTCTCCGCCTCGTGGTGCACACGGAAGTTAGCCGCCTGAAAGAACCCACAGGGCGACACAGTGAGAGGACGTCTGACACGCTCGTGATGCTTGTTTGGTGAAACTCAGGATTTTGGGTTTGGTTTCTGCAGGTTCTAAAAGAGACTAAACTTCAGCAATCTGAATCTGAGGCTTTAAAAAGTCCTAAATATGTTATATGCTGATATGCTGGACGTGGTCACTGCACCTCGGTCTCCTTCCAGCGGGTGAGGTAGATGTTGTTGCTCAGGAAGTCGCTCATGCCCTTCTCCGTCATCTGAAGCTCCAGAGACTGCAGCAGGTCGGCGAACCACTCGAAGGCCTGGGTCTCCGGACACAGCCAGTAAAAGTAGATCTGAGGAAGAACACGAGTCAAGGGGGCGTGATCGGTCTGCACATGGATCCATTATTACAGTCACAGCTCCGGTGTCGTGCATGAACACAAATACTGAACATGCTGATGTCATGCTCTGTTTTATAATTCTCACAAATGAAGTCATGAGATCTTCACTTTGTTTCTTGCTCTGTGAACGTCTTGTGCGTTCAGCCCTTCAGCTCTGGATTCATTCGTTTCAGCCTCAAGTCAAGTCGAGGTGAACGTTCTCTTGGTTTCTATCCAGAACCAACACTTGTCCACTCTCCTGGTTCTCCTGGTTCCTCTCACCTTCTTGGTGAAGACGTCCTGGTCGTTCTGGATGCGTTTGTACCACACGGACTTGAGGATGGAGGCGAACGGAGTCACGCCAATCCCCGCGCCCACCAGCACGACCACCTCGTAACGGAACACGTCTTCGCTGGCCGTCCCAAAAGGCCCGTCGATGGCAATCCTGAGAGACAGACACACAAGGGACATCTAGTATTCATCTGTCCTCAGGGTCCGTTTTGTGTCAGACATTAAATTATTTAAACAGAAACCATGAGTTTAAAGGGGAAAACACTTTAAATACATTAAATTGTATTAGTTTCTTATATGTTTTTGATACAAACTCTTAATCTGAACATGATAAATGAAGTTTAGAATCGTGTGTGAGAGAAAGTGAAGGAGCTGCCGCCTCCAGCAGGATTTCAAACGAAATGGACAGATCCTATTCTTTGCCTCTGCGCTCTCTCTCCTGAAAGGGAGAAGAATCACAGCCTCACACAAAGGCTGTAAATGTGCCCCCCCATCGGCAGCTCCTCAAAGGAGCGCTGGGAGGAGGTGCTGGAGGTGCTGGAGGTGCTGGAGGTGGCAGTTAAACGTTATCACAAGCAATTTCAGCCACAATTTGCCTCTTTTATCTAACGCTTCCCCCCCGGTGGTCGTACTTGGGCAGTTTCCAGGCCTCCTGGGTCTCGTCTTTGTCCCCCCCGTAGGCCTCGTACAGCGCCTGGGTCCAGTCCCCCACGATGCGGATGTGGGCGCTGAAGAAGTCGTCCTCGGGGGCGGAGGTCAGGGTGAAGGGGTGCCACTCCAGCCGGGAGATGGACGGACACTGGATGAAGACGTACTGACCCACCTCCATGCTGAAGCCCTTCTTCTTCATCTGCAGCTCCAGAGTGTTGGACGGGTGCATCACCACCTGGACACCGGGCACAGGACGATTAGAGGTCACGGACTCTGCAGAAGGAGGTTCTGTAGGGTTCAGTGTGTAGAACACGCACCTTGGTGATCACTGTCTTCTGGTGGGACCGGTAGATGCGAACGAGCCTCTCGCACATGTACAGAAACATGGGGCCCACCACCCACTTCCACGTCTGGAGAGGAACAAGAGGTTATCAGACACATCACCTGCATCACAGTGTAGTGAGCGCAGATGTTTACTGTCGCACCATCGGCGGGTTCCCAGCGAACTCTGGTACAGCACAGCCCGACGCATTCCTTCCCCAGTCCTCAAACTGGTCGGCGCAGGACTCGGGGTCGTTTGTCTTCTGGCTGGCAGACGTCTGTCCTCGCACGATACGCCTGACGTCAGAAAAACATAAAGGAAGAAATGATGAAGACTCATAGGAGAGAGAAACTATTTAAAGAAGGAGTTGAGACAGAGTCCAAGGGTCAGCTATGGGAAAAGAACAGTTGGCATCAAACATTAACCGACTCGACCGGTGGCCGAGCCGAGGACGAGTCTGATGAGTCTGAGTGATGTCAGTAAGAAACGAGCTGTGTGTGTTTTTACCCGAAGCCGTGGAACACCAGGCCGATGAAGAAGATGACGAACAGGTGGTGCGTGTACCAGAACACCTCGAAGTACGACCTCCGGATCACCTCCGTGGACGAGGTGATGATGAGGATGAGGGCGAGCGTGATGACCACGCCCGTCAGCCCGGCGATGGTGGTGAACATGACCACGGTAGGGTTCTGCATCAGAATACTCATTAGTCACCATGGTTTCACAGGGTCAAAGGTCAGTTTAGGAACATTTCTCCTGGAGGAAGTTCTCTGCTTCCTGGTTCTACCTTTCACTGAATCAGAGATGGAGGCAAATTCATGTCAGGATTTCATGAGGATTTCGGTTTTAATGAACAAAGAACAAAGAGAAGAACAAAGAGGAAGTTTCTGTCATGACAACATCTCTGCAAAGGCCAATCCCCCGAAGAGGAAGGTCACCAGATGAAGCAACACACAGGTTGAAGACACCAAATTTAGCAACTGACCCGAGGGAGTTGCTCAAGCTTGAGCAACACAAGAAGAATCCCACAACATGCATGAGTCAGAAGAACCGAACAGCCCAAGTGTTTCCACAACACGACAGAAGCAGGAAGTCGTCCGGTGACTCACCGTCTCATTGGTCCTGATGGGGTTCAGGAAGGAGGCGTTGTCCCCGGTGCCGATCTCCGAGAGGACGAAGGGCAGGAGGCTGCTGTTTCGATCCAGTTGTGCGTCCATGAAATACTCAAAGTTGAACAAGTGTGCGACGATGTGCACGGCTAGGAGAGAAAGGAAGGTTCTGTGCATCAGGACAAACCACCGAGCATCTCACATCGTAACTGTTGGACCAGGAGCCGTGAGTCCTGTGAGTTCTGTCACCTGTGTGGAAGGCGATCATGTACGCCAGCAGCTTGTGGAAGGTGATGTTCCTGTCCAGCTGTCGAGCGGCCGTGCGGCTGCAGCACTGACACACAGACACAGACATGGTCAGTACTGAGCAGAGGGACAGGGGGGTCTCTGGTGCTGGTGGTGTTCATACCTGGATGGTGCCGCGCAGGAAGGAGAGCAGGTTCCTGCAGACCGGCAGCAGGATGAGCATACAGTTAAAGTTCAGGCAGGCGGCGGGAGCTCGGGCCCAGGACAGTGCATGCTGGGAAAAGAGTAATCAGATTACTTCTTCAGCACGGCCCTATCACAGGTCGCAACTTTTCATCATTGAAGTTGCTTCAAAATGTTTCAAAATATTAAATAACACAAATCTTCTGACACTTTTAATCACGGCATGAATTCAGACGTTAAATATAAACATGTTCAAAGTCTGTTTCTCATTTAATCTTCTTACTGTGGCTGATTTTTATGCTTCAATTCATCAATTGGAATTTCATTTTCATTTTGGCAGGAATAATAAATAATTATATTTCAGTTTACCTCCTGGCAGTCACACGCTTCCATATACAGTATAAATACACACTTCTATTATCAGTTCTTTGTTCTTAGCAGGGTCCTGAATACATATCTTTACTTATTAGTCTTTAAAATACCAAACTACCACTAACTGTGATACTGAACTGTAAATAATTGATTCTAATATCTTTAGCGTTGATCTGTAAATCATCTCCAGCTCAACACAAACAAATCAAACAGTTTGAGCTTCACATTTCCCGACACCGATGATGTCTGTTTCACTTCTGCAGCTGTGCAGCAGCTGGTTTGATCTGAGCGTCGTCGTGAACTGAGCCGAGACCACGGAGAAAACCGAGCCTCACAGCTCCTTCGCCCCAGGACCAGGAAGTTTGAACGTGTGTAGATAAAGTGAGATTATCGCAGGCGTGGACGTGTTCAGGTGGAGGTGTGGATTAAAACCTCGTGAGTCATCCAGCTAATCAACAGTTCTTTCTGAGAACTGACGTGGACTGAGGAGGAGGAGGAGGAGGTGGAGGAGAAGTTTCCTGCAGCGTGTCTCATTAAAGATGGAGACTTGAAGCAGCTGCTGCAACAAGAGGAACTGAAAACCGATTCTCTTAAATGACTCATTTCACATTTTCCTGTTTGTTTGTTGGACCCTCAGAAGAAACGTGAATGTGCAGATCAGCATGTGGAGGCTGCAGGGCAGACTCACCCCCAGCAGAACCCTGGTGTAGAACCACTTGTCCGTCAGGAAGGCCATGTAGAAATGCACAAACAGGAAGGCGTTGATCCCGAGCCAGACCAGCTGCAGCACACATCCACACACACGTCAGGTTCACAGATTAACATCCAGAGCGGCAGGAGTCACTCACAACTCAAGGAAACAACTCAATCAGCTCAGAGGATCATAACGTTTTCTGCCTCCGGACACGAAGAAGAATTAAACATCGTCGGTGTTTTCAGGACCTGAAGTGAGTTTAGCACCTCAACATTTTAAAGTTGCACAAAGTGGATTTACACTTTGCTCCTGGACGAGCAGAGAAACGGCTGCAGATCAGTTTCCCTCACATTTAAGATCTTGATCCTTCAAAGTGAAGCAGCCGCTGCTGATTTACATATTTGGAAAGTTTCACCCAAATCAAAAGTTTCAGGTTAAACATGCTTATATATTTTTATTTTACTTATTTACTTGTCACTAACAGAATTATTATCTGTAAATGGATTTAAAAACTGTTTCATATGTGAACAATCAGCTCAGTGTTTGTGCATCATTAATATTTAAAAATCAATATCTATTTTTACTCTCAGAAACAAAATGAAACTTGTTCAAATCTGCTTCTCTTCTTCAAACTTCATTTTTCTACTTCTGATCTCAACTGGACACAAACGTTTTATCATCTTTCATTTCATATACGTACTGACTGAAAGTATCCTGTTGCACTTTATCAGGTTATAAATGCAGATGATGAACATTTAAAATAGAAATAAAAGTTGCATTTGAATCAAATCTACTCACAATAACGAAGATGGAGAGTCCCTCGTTGGCAGCAAAGTTCCCCATGGTGCCTGTGAAGCTGTGAGAGTGTGAGAGTGTGAGAGTGTGAGTGTGAGAGAGAACGCAGAAGGAAGCAGGAAACGCTGAAGGAGGAGAGTGAGGAGCTCAGTGAGCTGATTACTTTCTTTATTCCCTTTAGTTCAGAGCAAATAAGGAAGTGACTCAAGCTTTCTCAGGTTCCTTATCAATACTCAGATATTCGAGGCCGAACTAACAACAAGAAGAGAAATGAACATCAAATATTCACATGGGAAAACCTTTCATTTTTTAACTTTCATGTTCTGATGATCACAAACATTAAAAACAGGTTGTTAATGGTCTTTATATAAAGTCATGATGAACTGTTGTGAACGAATGTGGACAGATGTGGACGGTGGTGCAGCGGGGTTCAAGCAGGGTCTTGAACGCGTGTCCCCTTGAGGACAGGTGACGGTTGAGGAGGAACTAGACACTCGATGGAGACACTGTGAGTTGTGCGCAGAGGAAGTGGCAGATTTCTAAATGTGAAGTAAAACAGATTAACTGCCACTAACTTCCTGTTTCAAGGAGGTGGAACCAACACCTGAAGATCTTGACGCTGGAGCCTCGGACCTCAACTGAGCTGCTTCGGTTGGTTCCAGCTCTGAGACCAGAACTCATCCAGCTCAGTTCTCAAAACATCAATATCAGTCTGGCTTTGGTTCCTTTATATCCAGGTTATTGATATTTTGGTTTGTTTATTTCCAGATTATCGATCCTCACAATAACGTGAAGGTCGTGACACATAGGGAGAGGGTGTGTCATCATTTGAAACGCAGTGTTAAACATCTGTATGTGGAAGAAGAAGCTTCGTGTGAGCGGCTGCAGACGTTCCTCCATCCATCATGTGTGAGAACATCAGAGTACAGATACAGACTGTGGAATACACCCAACAACTGAAACGTGATCAGTTGTTATCGGGGCTTAAGACGGAAACAGCGATGTGTGTTCTCCAACTCTCACTCTGGATTAAGGTCCATCAGATCACTGCTGATTGTCCAGAGGATTTAACTTGGTAGATTACGTCCCAGCAGCCGAGGTTAAACCCTGAACCGTGAGCGGGAGCTTTTCCTCTTCCCTGCGAGGCCGAGCAAGGCAGCGGTCTCTGTTGTACAGTTTTATTAAAGATTGAAGAGCATGAATGTACAGTATAAATAATAGTAGAGATATGATCCCAGCTGCAGATGATGAACGTGCACGTTAAAGTGCGTCTCTGCCACTTGGCAGGAAACAGAAGAACCTCGCTGGTGACTGAAGCAGCTTCACAATAAAATAAAGAATAAAACATGCAGAGGAAATTAATCTTTAAAGGAAAACATTTGAAAAATAAAAGAACCAATATGTCTTATATATAGGAATCTGGTGTGTGTGTGTGTGTGTGTGTGTACAGTATTGGACTCATTCTGTCACATCTCCTGTGTGTCACTCTGCCATTAAACTTGAATAATGTATTGTCCTTTTTTGATTTCACAACCATTTGCTTGTTCGACACACGCACACACACACACGCACACACACACACACGCACACACACACACACACACATAATGTGAAACCTCTCTGTGTATCCGTGGTTACGCTGCAGATGCTGCTGCTGTAGTTTCATGGACGTCTCTCTGAGGATCCTTGTCAGTGTTTCTTCTTCTCTCTTCCATGAGCGTTTCAGACCCTGGAGAACAGAAGTGACCAGAACGTGTGATGTCTCCAGCTTCTCCTGATCTCATGAAGTCCTTGTATCTTCGTCTCCACCGGTGATGAGACAGAAATGAGTCGCTCCACATTCTCTCCATATTCAAACCAACACAACTGAATGAATTATGTATTTTCAGTGTCAATTAGTAAAACAACTCATCAGACATGAAGATGCCAGATGTTCTCCACAGATCACAGGCTGCACTTGGATTAGAGCAGATAAATAAGTTAGATATCTATTGTTATAATATCTCTACTAAATGAATAACTAATGAAATGAGCACATTTATATAAACTGTGGTTTGACCCTGAAGCTGCAGGTGAAGGTCGACTCCTCGGAGCGATTCACTCAAAAGGTCTGGACGGATTTTCCTCCTAATCCGGGGGAAGGAGATTAAACCTGTGACATCACCACCGACCCATTTCACAATGAATAATCACAAAGTGCAGCGAGCGGCGGGGGGTTCTTTAGGTTTAGTTCATTCTAACTGAACAGAACTAAAGAGCCTGCCTTCAGACCTGAGACCAGCTTCATGTTCTCTCATGGACAGAGAGTTGAGAGCTCCTCGTGTCCTGAGGACGTCTCACGCAGCCTCTGAGACGTTGGACATTTCACCGAAACTCAAATAGTGAACATTCCGATGACTGTGGGGATTTCCTGCGTCTTAAAGGAGCAGATTCAGGTCGTCGCTCACACAGAACAACAACCGACCACGAACTTTGAATCTTTTATAAAAGGAAATAAACATTTATTTAACTGGTCTGTACTGCAGTTAGCCAGCAGGGGGCGATCACTTTGGCTTCACTTTCTGTCTCTATTCCCAGTCTGTGATTCTGAAGACGTGACTTCTTCCACCTCTGATCACTTCAAATGTTAGATCTTATTTATATTATATCATAATATGATATGATATCTGCTGAGCTGCAGTGAGAAGCGTCACACTTCACTTCTGTCTCTGCTCTCAGATCAGTTTCACTCGCTGGCTTCGCTCCGCACGTCAGCGACTTTACATAGTTCTGCAAAATGCATGAATGATGCATGAGCTCTTCCTGCAGGACACGGCTGCATGTGAATGTCTGTGTGTGTGTGTGTGTGTGTGTGTGTGTGTGTGTGTGTGTGTGTGTGTGTGTGTGTGTGTGTGTGTGTGTGTGTGTGTGTGTGAGCCCCACCTCCTCCATGTTAGCAGTTGGGACATTGTGAGCTCTGCAGGATCATCAGATTGTCTCTGTCTCCGTGGGGCGAAGGAACAGGAACAGTGATCAGCTCCTCCTCACGTCGTATGAGGAGGAGCTGCAGGAGTTCACTGGGTCAGGGTCACGTGCTCTGCTCTGTTTTCATGTGTTTTAGTTGTTAACATTAGAATGTGTGAGTGGGGGAACTTTTCATTCGGCCATTTTGAAACAATAATCGTCCTTATTGAATTTTCAAACTCTTGAATCTGGAAATGGAAGAAGAGAAAAGCAGATCGCCGCAGATCGTCTGTCGCTGACTCACAACACCACCACACAACAACACAACACAACAACACAACACAACAACACAACACAACAAACTAAACTTAATGAACTTAACGTGTCACCATGGCAACATCTGGATTCTACATTAAATCCAATAAAACTTTCATTATAACAATAATAAAATAATGAATCTTATTTTTTCTAAATTATTGATATTATTATTTAAAAATAAGAATTTCTATTAAATCATTCAAAGTATTTATTTATTTTTTACCATTTGTTTGAACAGTTGATCTCTATGACGCCCTCCAGCGGCGCAGAGCGGAACTGACGGAGGTGGGAGGGTTGAGTTCAGATTGAGGATGAGGAGGAAGAAGAGGAGAAGGAAGAAGAAGAGGATGAAGAGGAGGAGGAGGATGAAGAGGAGGAGGAGGAGGAGGAGGAATAGTAGGAGGAGGATGAAGAGTAGGAGGAGGAGGAGTAGGAGGAGGACTATGATGAAGAGTAGGAGGAATAGTAGGAGGAGGAGGAGGAGGAGGACTATGATGAAGAGTAGGAGGTCCCAGGCTCCAGCTGGTGTCTGGCTGCTGACTCTGGATCAGGTGGGGTAAATCTGCTCTCAGATCAGTGGGCGTAGGAACGTCCAGTGAGTCCGTGAACGCAGCACTCGGCTGTCAGAGCTCCGAGCAGCTCCGAGCAGGATCTACCCGGACTACCCCCACCCCCCGGTCCTGGTCCCGGTCCCGGTCCCGTCCGAGCACCTCCAATCTGCAGCCGCTTCTTTTACCTGGTGAGTGACACGCGCTCGTGTTTTCTAATCTGCAGCTACACGTGCACACAGCGCGCGTGCACAGGTGCTGCTCGTTCTCCTCAGGAAAAGTTTCTGTTCTTCTGGAGCCTGAACGTCTCATCAGGTTCAACTGGTTTCATTCCTCAGGTCAGAGGAATATAAAACTATATTTAATAAACCCAGAGCACAAGATGTTTGTTCTGCTCGTTTCATAAAGTGCAAGAATCTGTAGTGAGGAGAAGGTGTCTTTAGAACTATAGAACTATAAATATATATATATAACAATAAATAACTAGAACAATATAACTATCAGCTGCAGGAGAGTCAGTAGAAATATGTAAAAATATAAAGTTTGGTCCCAAATGTGTAGAAAAGAAGATGTAAACAGAAATAACCAAGAAAAAGGGTTCAAACCTTTATATCATATAATTTTAACACACATTACAAAAAACCTTATTACTATTAATATTATTTAACGATAAAAACAAAAACACACAAACTAGAAATGATTAAAATGATGGAAGCATCTTTTTCAGTTGACACGTGTTGTTCCAGATAAAAGATAAACGGACGATCCCACCCAACGTGAACTCGTTCTCTGAACCTTGAGACTCAACTGACGAATCAGGGGAGTTGTCACAAGACGTTCACTTTGCTTTCCTCTTTACAGTTTAACTCCAACAAATTACTAATTCAAAACACAAATATGAAGTTTTATGAGTTATTTATTTCACCTTTCATCTGTCACACACACATCCAACATGTGTTTGGGTTAGGGTTTAGCCTTTAGAGAAGAATCGTCCCATGTGTCCGTCATTGTTTTGTGAGGAGACCCAGTGATTGGCTGTCAGGCGCTGGGAGGAGCAGCTGGTGGGGGGGGTTTGGGTCTGATGACGGCAGGAGGTGATATATTCATATTCTAATGTTAAAGAAATCTTATTATTATCTTACTATCAGGTCAGGAAATGAACCTGAGTCGTCTGAAACCTCCGGGTTCTGACCCTGACCCTGATGGGGCCGTCTTCATCAGAGCCGTTAGCGATCATCCAGGACCCAGGGGTCAGAGGTCAGGTGATTGGTAACGAGGCCTCGAGTTCTGTGGTTGGTCACGGGGCCGTGTCTGCTGGCTGTCCTGCGCCCTGTGGTCACTTCCTGCTCTGACACCGCCGTCATTGTTTACTTGGTATCAAAGGACAAAGCCGCCATTTCTGACAAACTAGGCCAAACCCTGCGTCTGCGTCATCGTGGTACGGGGGGGGGGGATGTTCCCCTCCAGGCTCTTCCTCCTGATGCATACAAGACGTACTGTTGCCTGACTTCAGCCTCTCTGCAGTGAGGAGAGAGGCTGCGTTAAACCCGTCTGCGGCAGCCGGCGCCCCCTGGTGGCCACATGAACCCAGCGTTAGCCGCGTTAGCTCCACCCACAGGTTGTTTTTATTACCTGCAGGATTGTGCAGAAACCACTGGACCAGTTTACTTGAAACTTGGTCGAAGGGTTGATTGAAGAACTCTTTAGTTGTTGTGATGTAAAGAAATCAGGCGAGTGCAGAATGTAACTCTGTATAAACAGGTAATCATCATAATGTATCTGATCCTGAATCAGCTCCAGGCAATATGGTGAGGAAGGGGCCAATCAGGTGGAGGTATACGCCCCCTTCCTGTTGGATCATGAAGTCTTTCTGAGCCTTTGATTCCACCTCTGTAATGAACGTGCACGTCTGAGGATCTGGTCACGTGCGCGCACCAGGGAAGCAGCTGCAGGACTGGGGGTGAATCTTCCTGGGACACGACCACCACCAGCACCTGAAGTCAGTGGTGGTTGCTGGTTCTAATCCGTGCACAGTGAACACCAGCGTGCTGTTGATGTGAAGCTGTCACTGTGTGAATCAGTAACAGGTCAGCGTGGACACAGTCCAGTTACATAACGCTGCCGTGCTTATGCCAAACATAACATGTGACTTCCTGTGGATCGAATGCCCCTGTCGGTTCGGATCAGCACTTCCTGTGCGTTTGTGTGTGCAGCCCGCGGCGCTGCTGTGACGGGTGGATGCTCCGACCGCTGCCTGAGCGGAGCTGCTCCCAGTACGTGCTCCACAGATAAGACTTATCTCTGCGGGATCTGCTCCTGGAGCCGTGGACTCAAAGTCCAGCTGACGTCAGCGAGGACGAGCAGCGAGGAGACGAGATGGAGACGTCTCAGACGCACTGACACACTCACAGGTTCAGGCCTTTAGATGGTGTCGAGCCTGAAAGAGGCTTCAGCAGCAGAACACGATAGAAAGCATCCTCTCTGTGGGGAAAGGCTTTTCTTCATCCTCCTTAATAATACATAAATACATATGAACAGCTGCCTCTCAAACAAGGAAACTCCTGTGAGCTTTTCAGTAAGTGAGCCGATGTTTTTCTTCTGTGACGATCTGGACAAAGTGAGTTTTCCCTGTTGTTGTGTGAGAAACTCGCCTGTGGAGTCTGATCTCTAACTTCAAATAGCTTTTTTAATGTTTCTGCCTCTGACAACATTCAAATGAGGTCAAACAATCTAATAATCCGAGTTTAACAGAAGCTGGTGATTCATCTAAATGTCAGTTTATCTCCAACACTTTAATATTAGTCCTGTTTCCCTGCAGGTTTGTGAACTCGCTGTCGACAGCGTCTCCTCCCACACGAGGAGGAGTCTCACTTCTGAGAATCAGTGACGTTACGTTCTGACTCTTTCAACTACTGAGTAACTGCTGGTGGGGGGGGGTTCAAGTTGTGTGATTGACACGAGACCTGAACAAGGTGACTTTCTGACATCGTGAATAAACCTGAGCTCGTGTCGATCATAAAGAAGTGATCAAAGCATCTCAGACATTTAAACTACTCCTTATTTGTATTATTGATGATCCTGCTGGTGATTTACTTCTTTATTTTAGTCTTTCAGCTCTTCAGTCTTCTTCTGTGTGTTTAACACCGTCACAGATTCCTCATGTTTGAGCTGGAATCACGATGTTTAGCTTCAACATGAAACATCTGATCTGACCTCGCTGCAGCTGCAGGTCCAACAACTCTAAAGGTTTTTTTTGACGAGGACATGGGAATGAAATCGTTCTGAGTTTTGAGATGTGTGGTCACAGGTTCAGTTCGGGGTGGACGCTCTCAGCTGCGGCTCGGGGGAGCGACGCCACTCGATACCTGGAGGTGCAAACAGAAGAAGCAGCTTTAGACGCTTCCTCCCTCGGCTGTCAGGAGCAGGATCTGTGTCCCTCCACACCCGTCTCGTCAAGTTAGTGAAGACGAATCTCCGTCCGGCTGAATCCAGCTCCCACAGCTCTCTATAATTAGACGTGTCCGAGCTGTCATCACCTGCTCCACCTGCCAATTAAAAGAGAGCAGGAATATATTGAATAATTGGTCCTGACGCGTGGTTCTGACACTTTATTTATAAACTCTTCATCAGCATCAGGGACGTCTCTGTCTTCACAGTGAGTTGATTGACAGGTTTGACAACGTGCCCGACCTGCAGCTCGCTCATTTCTCCAGGAGCGACGCTGCGTTCACGTTCAGATGAACCTTCGAGGAGCGTTTGTTAGATGCGTTGTTATCGATGCGTTCAGGTTCAGGTCGGTCGGCCGGGTCGTCACGGTTTCCAGCTTCAGCTCCGTCAGGGAAACATGTCAAAGTCCAACTGAACGATGCCTTCAATGACCTCAGGGACGGCTCCAGCTTCTTCAGACGTTAATGGTTTTAATTAGTAGATGATCTGTGGAGGAGAGAACTGGAAACGTGGGAGGTTTCTGGTCCGGAGGATTCATTTCTTTGGTCTGTGAAGTTAATTGGACTTTAAATCGAAACTTATCCTCAGGTAGAAAACACAACTTTAATATTGACGACCGATTATAATTCAAAATGAAAATCAATTGTATCATTCTAATAATTGGATTAGAATGAATCATGTGGTGTGTCCTTCACCAAACGCTTTACCTTTGAGATTTAATATCATAAAGTTTGTGTTGTTCATCTGTCAACGCAGAACTTTTCTGATCCAGTTGACGAACGTGTTTCCTGGAACATGTCGACTTTCTCACGAAGCAGTTTTTCTCTAGATCAGGATCCAAAGTCCTGATTCTGATGTAATTGAGTTATGTGTGTGTGTGTGTGTGTGTGTGTGTGTGTGTGTGTGTGTGTGTGTGTGTGTGTGTGTGTGTGTGTGTGTGTGTGTGTGTGTGTGTGTGTGTGTGTGTGTGTGTGAATTTTAATCTTCAGCCAAAGATCGTCTGAAAGTCAAAGTCCTGAGTCCATAAACCTATGTAATGTACCTTATCATCAAGGTGTTGTAATGTGGAAGTGATCACAGAGGCGTTCTGCACACGGAGGCGTTACGGGCCGTACAGGTCGACCGTTAGTTCGAGTTCCTCTTCAGGTGATTGGCTTCATCGAGCTGCAGGTTTAAGCAGCTGCAGTGAAAGTGTAAAGTTTTCACAGCGTCTCCCGGCAACAGCCAACAACAAACCTCACGTCACCATTTAAACCTGCATCGCACAGAGTAAACTAACTGAATTCAAAACCTCCTCAGTTCTCCGTCTGCGTCTGAAAACCAAAAGGGAGTCACGAGCCCGGAGCTGGACCGAGTGGATCCGTGTGGGACAGGAAGTGAAGGATTGTCTTCCGGCCCGGAGGCGACGCGAGGAGCCCGAAGGGAACGAGACTCGTTCACTGACAGATTGTTTCCCCAAATGAAACATGGGACTTTCTGCTTCATTGGCTCAAGAGGATTTAGTTAGAAAAGGTGAATATTACTGCAGTTGTGTAAAACTCTGACCTTGGACACTGCATCAGTTTTATGAGCATGAAGTAAACGCAGCTCACTCACTGACCTTCCACGTAGAATCACTTTATTTTAATTCAACACCGACTCATTCACTCAGTAACTTGACCTGGAATCTTCTGAAAAGAGTTTTTCTGTCTGCTTACAACGCGCTGCTCTTTACACCAAACAGAAATCATCATGAAGTGATTAATAATCAACATATTCATCTTCTTTTGTGCATGAAAAGATTTTATTTCTTTAAAATGTCAGAAAACGGTGGAAAAACTCCACCTGATGAACATTTAACATCTCAGATAAATGAGAGTTTATCTTCAGAGTCTTTTTAATGTAGGTTTTCTGCAGTTTCATTATTATGGAGACAGCTGCAAACATCTGGATTTGCCCTCGACACGGACAGAAACATGAAATCCAGGAGCAAACATTTCTCCCGACGCGTTATCTCTGCTGGTAATGAAATGAAAAGACGTCATCACAACACAAAGTGTGAGAAGACAGAGGCGTCGACTCTCTGCCTCAAATAGAACGGACGTAGTGAACATTAGGGGGTTTTATTTGTGATCATTTTAAACCGAGTCATGTGAAGAGCAGTCGCCTGCAGCCACTTAGTCTGCTGCTCCGTCACATGGAGGCTCAGACGTGACGGATCCGTTTCTCTGGTCTGCACCGCGGCTCTCAGCTTCCGGACCGGACACACAAACAAACTCCTCGTGGGAAACAAACAAACACATAGATCGGCTGTAGTATTTTTCAGGTTAACAGTTTCAGGGGAGGTCGACAGATGTTGGAGGATTAGACTGTTGCTGTGGTTTCTTTCTTCTCGTGGTGTCACTGGTCTTGTGTCTCACTGACCTGTGGTGCGTGAAGGTCGAGCTGAAACTTCCAGATAAAACCCAACAAGGCTTTGTTCTAATCCTCCAAGATCACGTCAGGGATTATTGTGTGGAACTGTTGTCTCAGCGCTGGAGGGTCTTTCTGCTGCAGATCAGTGGATCAGTTTTGATTTTATGGTTTTCTCATCTAGTTTTTCTATGTGTGAGGTTCGTGACCCTGGTTGACAGATGCAGAGAAACGCTCTGGATTTAGTTCAGCTGACGGGAGGAGAGAGAGAGATATGAAGAAGAAAGTTCAAATCAAAAGACAGGATGAATAAAATGAGAAACTAAATTCATTTCTCTGATTTCAGATTCTTGAATGTTCATATTTTCTTTGCTCGTCTAACAGCAGTAAAGTGAATTAGACATATGAGGTCATCTTGGGTTTTGGGAAACACACAATGAATCAATTAATTAAGAAGATAATTGACAAATGAATCAATAATGAAAATAATTGTAAATTGCAGCCCTAGAAAAAAGGAGGTAAAAGCCATAAAGGGATGAAAGATGAGGAAGAATAAAGAATAGGACGGACATAAGATAAACAGAAGAAGAGGAAAGGATAGAAGAGGAAAAAGGAGGTAAGGAGGGAGGGAGTGAGGATCGACCGAAGGAAAAGACGCGATACGATCAGATCACATGTTCAGATATAATCAGATCAACAAATCAAATCAGTGGATCAGGAATTCATCAGATGTTCTGAATCGTCCTGGGTGAGGAGACACGGACGAGGTTTAAATAAACTGTGCTGAGCTGAATCATAAACTTTATGTAACGGACACGTTCATAATCATTCTAATGACATTTCATCTGTGAAAAGCTGAATTCACACTGATGCTTCGTGGAGTTTCAGCCTGAATAAACCTCATTCGGTAGAAAATGAAATAAGTTGAGACGTCTCCGTCACTTTCTCGTGCTTTGTTCATCCAACATGAGAGAGAAGAGTCGAGTGAGACTGAGGATGAAGTGACTGGACGGCAGCTTCATGGTGGAAGCTTCTTTAGTGATCCTGAAGGAAATGTCGATATCGAGAAGCTTCAAACACACGGGGAAGGAAAAGCATTTTAGAAATTATGGAGGAAAAGTAAAAGACATCATTCATTCACTGAAGTGAAGCTAAAACCAGAACTTATCTATTAAAAACCACTAAACTCAGATAAGCATTTGAATCCTTGTTTCTGAGCTAAAGTTCCTGGTTCCAGGTTCTTAATGGTTCCTGGGTTCTTGCAAAACGCTGGTTCCTGGTAAAGTTCTCCAGTTGGAAACCAGCGCTGATGTTTCCTGGAGCTGCAGAGACACATTTAGATCTTTGATTCTCCAGCTGAAGTTCAGGGAAAGTTCCAGAGCTAAAGTTCCTGGTTTTCCTGCAGATTGATATGAGAATATTCCAGATGTTCTGCCTGTGTTTTATACAACAGCAACAAAATGCTTCTTCTTCTCAGCAGGATGATGATATTCCAGCGTGTGACTCTGTGGTCTGTGACTCAGTCCACTGCACTAAGCTGATGAGACTAATGAGCTTTCAGCCGGATGTTAAAGAGCACAGATCTGATTCCTGGTGAAGGAACAGAGCTGAGCAGTGAAGCCACATTCCACCGTCACCAGATCCACTGAGAGGAGCAGGAGACATGTTTATTATATTTTAACAGATTACAATCAAACACTAATTATAATTATTAAATGTCCAAGGTTAATTTGCTCAAACTGAAAAGTTAATTGTCATTAAACTTGATAATTAAATGTGTAAGGCTGAGGTTAATATTTGTTTTGACCTTTTGATTCAGTTTGGAAAATACAAAACATTTTTTAATCTTAACGTTAATTATCTGTGAAACACAAACAACACAACTGTGGAACAACTGGAATCCGTCACCTGCTTTGTTCATGGAGGAGTTCTCTGAACGCTTGAACGCTGCAGGCGAGCTGAGGCCGTGAGGGGGGGGGGGCGAGGAGGAGGAGGAGGAGGAGGAGGAACTCTGTCAGGATTCAGACCTTCTCAATGTCCGTCTGTGTTTGGGTCACATGTTGGTCGACCTCGTCACATGGACCAGAATTTCCCACAGAGCGAGATCATGAGGGGCGATGGGGGTGGAACTCATGGTTTCACTTCAATAAAACTTTATTTATCCCTCGGGGGCTCCTCCGGCACAATGAAGTAATGAAGTAAGAATGGACTCACAAACAGGAATAGAGCACGCCGTCAAAAGGTCAAACACGAGGGGGCGGCGCCCGCGGTCTCCTGTGACGATGATGAGCGGTGTGGTCGACTGTGGCGTTGAAGAAAAGGTCTCCACGACGAGGAGCTGTAGGTGTTCAGGACGAGGAGCTGTAGGTGTTCAGGACGAGGAGGTGTAGGTGTTCAGGACGAGGAGCTGTAGGTGTTCAGGACGAGGAGGTGTAGGTGTTCAGGACGAGGAGCTGTAGGTGTTCAGGACGAGGAGGTGTAGGTCTCCATGACGAGGAGCTGTAGGTCCCCATGACGAGGAGCTCTAGGTCCCCATGACGAGGACGAGCTCTAGGTCCCAGGACGAGGAAGTGTAGGTCTCCATGACGAGGAGCTCTAGGTCCCCACGACGGGGAGCTCTAGGTGTTCAGGAGTTCAGGACGCTGCTGCTGCTCCTCAGGAGGAGGACGCTTGTGGAGCGTTTCCATGACAGTGGATCTGCAGCAGAAACCATGAGCGATTGATGAAGTGTCTCAAACCTTCAGAAGAGGAATGGTTCATTGGTATTAAACCTGATCCTCGTTCACTCCTTCCTCCTGTGAAGAGCTTCTCAGTCTTTCTGGTGAATAGTTAGTGTTCTGTAGCCCAAGGTTTATTCTGGAATCAATAGTTTCAGTGATATAAGCTGTGTCCTTGTTCAGGGGCCTCATCCTTCAGAGGCTGTGTTTGATAAGTGATTATCTCGCTCCCTTTTCCAAGGCTCCTTCATCTCTACGAAGAAATGCATCCTTCTGTTCCAGAGCCACGAGGGACTCACTGGGAGAAGGAGCTGTGCAGGCTGCAGAGCTGCAGAGCTGCAGGATCCAAGAGACTCATGCTGCAGCAGTAAAGACGCGACGAGCTGCACATGCAGATATCAAATATATCTTTGGAGCCGTCATGTCGTCCATCTTTATTCCCTGGTTCTTCATTAACATCACGTCCTTCGAGCCTCCGTGTGCGTCACGTCCACCTGGAGGAGGAACAGCTGAACTCTGATCAGATCTTTGCAGTGAACTTGGTCTTTTATATACTTTTAGTTTGATGTATAAACGATGTGTTCAGAGGTTGTGTTGTCTTCAGGATGGACGTTGACTTAAAAACAAACTCTGCTCCTGTGTATTTCACCTGCTCCGTCTTTGTCTCCATCGAGACGTGAACACAAACATGTTTACAAGGTGACGTGAGCCTCATGATGTTTGTGTTTGTGTTGACAGGACCAGACGCCGGCAGGATGCTGCTGCTGCTCTGTCTGCTTCCTCTGCTGAGCGGCAGCACGACGCTGACGCTGAACGCCACGTACAGAGCGGGACACGACCACGGTGAGTGGGAAACCAGCGTCACTGGACGGGGTTCGGTTCCAGCTCTGGACTGATGCATGATGGGAAACAATGAAACGAAAGACAGACGTTTAATCTTTTCTTGATTCATTTGATTTCACGGATTTAAAGATGCAAACAGCTGAGATGAGAACTTGAAACCATCTTCGGACTCCGACGAGCTGCAGGTGATTGGATGTTTCTGATCAGGTGGATTTGAGAGGAACTGGTTTCAACTGGTTTACGTTGATTTGAGTCAGAAACTTTACAACATGGATGAAAATACCGTGGGGTTAAAAAATGCTTGTTGTTGCCATGGTAACGGCACGTTCAGGGGTCATTTCTATGCAGCTCTTTATTTGCTCCTCTTATATTTTGATTAACTCGACATATACATGTTCTCCCAGTGTTTCTACTTGGATATAGAATAATAATAAGTCTTCTGATTCTGTTTTCACCTCATTTGTTGTGGAAGTGGAGGAAAATCCGGTGAAATCCTAAAACTGGGTCCAAATCAGAAGAGGAACTCTTGTTTGTAGACGGCGAGCTGAGACAGAGAAGAGACACAGATTCATGGTAAAGCTCCGAGGAAATGAAATCTGCAGGAGCCCTCTCCTCTCGGCAACCTTTCCCAGATGTGATGCTTTCAGGGATAATGTCAGCGCTGCACTTTCAGAGCGACAGCGAAGAGCACAGCGGCTCTACTGAGTCTTTATGAGGAAAGAGCAGGTGGTTGACGTCAGAGCGTCACAAGCCTCGTCTCAAAGTACAGAGCGGTGTCCGGACGCTGCCTAAACACAGCGTCTGCTCCACTTCCTGGGAAATGAAGCTTATTCACTAATTAAATTGGAGGAAGACGGGTTCTGCTCTGTGTCGGTTCCAATAAATATGAGACTGAGGGATTGTGGGATTCCGTCCTGGAGGTGGCGGCGCTCTGAGAGGTCACCGGTGCTGAAGCAAGGAGGATGAGAGCTTTACTTCCTGTCACATCTCAGCTCCACATGCTGAGTGTCATCTTTTATTTATCCTCTGTTTGTGTGGCAGCTGCGTTTTCACGTCTCTGGACCTTTTCTCTTTATTTGTGGACATTTCGTGTCTCTGGAGTGATTTTAGATCTTCTTGTTGGACATTACTTCTTGTTGGACATTTTGTGTCTCTGTTTAAACGTTTTCCTTCGAGTCATTTAGTGTGTCTGTGGTCTCTTTGTGTATCTCTTGTCCGTCGATGGCTTCCTGATGCTGTGTAGAAAACAAAGTGCTCCTGAATCTGCTGCAGGTAGAACTTGGCCCAGCGTCACTTTGTTTCTGAAGTGGAGCTTGTTGATTCGAACAGTTCCTGCGGCGTTGATCACTGAGCTTCTTACAGGAACACACCGGGCCTTTGTTCCCTGCTGCATTCTCTCGTGGATTACCCCCCCCGACCACACGCTGCTGCTTTGATCCTGCTTCCTACATGATCAGGTCTCTGTGGTGGAACATGTGTGACTCCTCAGGAGTAAACACACCTGACGGACCAGAACCCGTCTCAGCTCCACTCGGCTGTTGTGTGTGTCCTCAAATCAAACATCTTCCATCATCTTTTCAGATCTGTATTCTTCCTCTCAGCGTGTCGGCTGCAGCGTTTCTACTTCCTGCTGCTTTCAGATCGATTCTCCACTGCTGCTGGAGATCACATTCATTAGAGTGTGTGTGTGTGTGTGTGTGTGTGTGTGTGTGTGTGTGTGTGTGTGTGTGTGTGTGTGTGTGTGTGTGTGTGTGTGTGTGTGTGTGAGAGGACTGTTAGATTAGATTGATTATTTTTTCCTCCATACCTTTGGTCATTTAGTTTCCTCTTCATCGTGTAGTTTCCTCTTCATCGTTTAGTTTCCTCTTCATCACTCCTCAGTCGTTTTTGCATCAGATTACATTTGTTTGTTTCTCACAGGGGAGGAAGTTGCCGTGACGACGAGGCCTCACATCTACTACTGCCGCTCGCCCAACATGGAGGACTTCACCTGCTGGTGGCGTCCGCTGGACAACCTGACGGACGGCGAGGTCGTGTCCTACGTCCTCACCTACTCCAAAGAGTGCGTCCATCACACTCACTGAGTTTCTTTCATCTCAAAGTGTTTTCGGATCCTCGTGTTTCTGTGACTTTGTATTTCGGAGGCGTCGCTGTGTTTTCACATTTCCCTGCAGCTTAGAGGCCCAACGTTTTCTAGGTCGTTTTAAATCCACTTTGATTTCTCGTGCTCTACTCGACTGTGAAGCTTTTAACAGGTCGATATTACAGAGCAGCTCTGAAACGCCCAACGCCGCCTCATGTGGCGCCGGGCGGACGCCAGCCCGTCAACATGGCGAAAACGGGGACGAATTGGATTGTGTGTTTGACCCGACGCAGCATCGCAGACCCATCGATGAGTCGCCTGCTTCTCAGGCATCAAATATGATAAACATATCGAAGCTTGAAGAGAATCGATCACAACATAAATGTTTCTGACAGTTCAACCAACAACCAATCTTTTTACTTTGGTCCAATAATCATATTTCAGGCCGGCTCCAGCTCTAGTTGGAGCTCATCTCAACAGTTTAATTCGATTCATTAGAAGCTGTGAGTTTAAACGAATCAGTTTGATCCGTGGCTCCAAGTAGAAATAAATCTCTCAGAGTGAAAAAACCCAAACCATCAGAAATGAGACGGATGCTAAAAAAATACATTACAGCTCAATTCCTGTGTCTTTATTAGATGACGGGAGGAATGAGCTCAGCTGACGCTCTGTCGAGACGTCTCCCACGGGAAACTAGAGCAGGAGACGACGCTCTGCTGAAGAACTAACCTGCGTCACGAGTGGGAAGCGTCCACAGCTCCATGATAATACGTCTGTCTGTTGAAATGTTCAAATTAAATCTAAATACAAGAAGAGAGAAAGTTTCAGAACAAACCTTGAACTCTGTTATTCTTCTGCTGCGTGTTGTCTCCTGGTGGAGGAAGAGACCGTTACTGTCATAATTCAGACAAACGCTCAAAGTTATCGTCTGAAGTTTGCAAAATGAAATGATTAACAACTGTATTTCTCCTTTTTCTGATTTCAAGAAAGTTATAAAACTGAAACTTCTTCTTCCTCTCTGATTCCCAGTAAAGGCCCCCGACAGGAATGTCCCGACTACACGAGCGCTGGTCCCAGCAGCTGCCACTTCGACAGCAGCCACACGTCCATCTGGAAGATCTACTGCATGAACGTCACCGCCGTCACCGCCACCAGGAACTACACCTCCCAGAAGCACTGCCTGGACGTGGCTGATATCGGTGAGGACGCCTGGTTTCAAAGGGCTTATGTTGGCGACACCTAGTGGCCGGAGACGTTCAGGTTGTCCGTCCCATGGTTGTGAACACGATATCTCAACAACGCCTCGAGGGGATTTCTTCAAATGTGAAACAAACGTTCACTTGAACTCGAGGATGACTTGATTACATTTTGGTGGCCGAAGGTCAAAGGTCACTTGACTTTAGGTCATTGCTTCACGTTTTGATCACTTCAAATATGAACTGATGAGATTCCAGAGGTCAAAGGTCACTGTGACATCATTGTTAGCATGTCAGGAACTGAAGCTGCTGGTTGAGGAACACGATTGGTTTCTAAATACGCTGTAGCTCGTGTCTCTGATCTTATTGGTTGTGAAAGTTAATACAATACTCTATAAGATATCATTCTGACTTCCTGATGACATAGATTTCCATTGACCTTGACCTTAGCCTGAATCGCCTCATGTGTTCCTCAGCAGTGACGTGTCTTTGACAGACGGAGCGTCCTCACGCAGCCGAGCTGCCGTCGCAGCAGCAGGCGTCTGTAGAGTCAGTCGAGCAGAGAGCTGATGATGGGAGATGCCCTCGGGCCTGGTTATAATTCAAAGACTCCACATTCCAGCTGGATGACGACACTTTACACACACACCTCTGTAATTACACACATTTAAATAATTCAGTGTGAAATGTGTTCACCTAGTTTGTCTTTACGACTGAATTCAAGAGACGCTTCTATGTGCAGGAGCCTGAAAGCAGCAGGAAGCCTCTGAGGTTAATCAGGTTCACTGGTATTATCCAGACGCTGCAGATCGGCTCTGGATCGGAGCGGCAGCACAGCCGAGGTCTGCTCTGCGTCTGTGTCATGTGAAAAACACAAGACGTGTGGGCTCCATCAGCGCTAACACGCGTGTAACCTGCGTGAGGGTCCACATGACGGGCGTGGTAATCTTTTGTTGGCCTCCGACATGGGAGAAGGTCAGAGACGTTGCTCTTATCTGGACCCAGCAGGGACCGCAGCCCCCGCCTGCGGGCGCAGAGCGGCGCAGGGCTCCATTAGCCAGAGCAACCGAAAGGTCACAAGTGAAATGTCTCAGGGAGTTCACACTTTGATTTCGTGCTGCTGCTGTGACGTCCATGTGCAGGAGAGATGAACGTGTTGTTAGAGGGAACAGACGACGGGATGAGCTGCTGGAGTCAATTCTTACAACTACATTCACATTAATATGACACAAACAAACAAGTCATGGTGTAAATCAGGCCCCATCATAGAGATTAGTTCACACAGATCATGTTATAACATCAAATATTTCACGTTATATATTTATTATTATGTTCCCCTCTTGCTGATTGGTTTCATTTATCGAGAAACATTTCTTGTGTAATATAAATATTATATAAAATCAACTTTTGATGTTATAACATTTGAATGTGTTTCTCATCCTGGTGCTGTGGTAATTCTCTTTCATAGAAAATGACTATCACAGTTTTTCAAAGGACGAGGAAACATTTCCAAATTACAGAAGGTGTGTCAATGCGATTAGGGATGAGAAGAAGAATCTAGACAACAAGTGGAAATCAATAAAACCAAATGACAAACAGTTGCTGAGCAACATCAGACCTGGACTGATTGTAACTGAGTCCGTTGTTCAGGCTGTGACATGTGATGAATGTCTCTGACTGTGGCAGAAGAAACTGGGAAATCTGTCAAGCTTCGATCGTGATTTCAACCTCTGTGGTGTCACTTTCTAAGGTAAAGAAGGTTTGATGCTCTTGTTTGGATGCTCTTGTTTTCGAAAGCAGAAAACCTCCAGTTTAAATGTGACGATCTTGGACCCAGTGAAACTCTGGAGATAATTAATGAGCCCCAGGAGAGGGAGACGATTAATGCTGCTGAACTTTTAATTGAGAATTGGAACAAACGATCTTTGTGATTTCTCAGTGATGCAACACGATAGTGACGAGAACTCTGGGAAATGTTGAAATCCTGATGAAACCAGAGAAACTGTCTCGATTCTGAAGCTTGTCCTGTGTTTGTGTCGTCCACAGTTCAGACTGAAGCTCCCGTCAACGTGACCTACGAGCTGACCGACCCCGGCGGCGACGAGATGGGCCACAACGCGCTGCTGTCCTGGACGTACCCGGTGCCGTCACACCTTCAGTACGGCTGGATCACGCTGCTGTACGAGCTTCAGTACAGACGCATCACCGAGCCGGACAACTGGAAGGTACGGGGCGGACGCCGCAGACGCTGTGCGACACCAGAGGACGAGCGTGGTGTTCCTAACAAAGTGCTCACGGTGTGTTGCAGGTCAAACCCTCTCTGCGGGAGCCGCGCGTGGAGCTGCTCGGCCTCCCCGGCGGCCACTACGTCATCCGAGTCCGCTGCCGCTCGCAGAACTACGGCCTGTGGAGCGAGTGGAGCGCCACGCTGCGGATGAGCATCCCCAACAAACTGCCGGCAGGTAGCCTGATGCACCGCGTTTCCATGGCAACACCCACGCAGCGCCATTAGCATCAGTCTCCTAATTATGGTCGTTTTGAATGTAGTGAATCCTGGTTTATTATTATTCCTTTTTATTTGACAGCATTAGCTCCACTGGTTATTTTACACAAGGAAGGAATATTTAAAGGGACACAACGTATTCTTGAAATATAACAAATGTTCTGAATATGAATTGATTCCCAAAACATCAAATATTACAATTATTCTCAAAATATGACAAATATATTTGATAAAACTTTATTCTTGAAATATTAAGACGTTTGAAAGAAATCAAAGACTCATAGAAACAGTATTTTAGTGTAAATCTATATTTATATATAAACAGTAAATGGCCCTCGATGCTCTTTGTTACTCTGAACATGACAGAAGCTGTTTGTACCGTGTTTGTGTTTGTGTGCAAGTGTAGAGATGTTGAAGTGTGTATTTATTTCTGAGAGGGTGAGGACAGGAGGAGGAGAGGAGCAGGAGGAGGAGGAGGAGGAGGAGGAGGAGGAGGAGAGGAGGAGGAGGAGGAGGGACGGTGACTAATAAATTGTTGAATGTTCCAGGGAAACTGTTGGTGCTGATCCTGGTGACGGGCGTCGGCGTCTTGGCTCTGCTGGTCATCGCTTTGGTGTCATTCCACAGAGCAGAAGGTAAGAAACCACACACACACACACACACACACACACACACACACACTTGTTGTGTAGATTCTCAAACTCTCCCTCTCTATTGTTGTTTGCTCTTCAGAATAAAAGAGTACTTCCTGCCTCAGATTCCGAAGCCGAGGATCATGGGTATTAATCCGCTGCTGATGAAGGTAACTGAGATCTAACGTCTGACTCACCTGTCAATCACCTGTCGCTGGTCTGGACTGATCATCTGACCCAATCATCCATCAAACAATATTCTGTGGTTTTTAAGCTGCCACTCAGACATTTATCTGTCTTCATGTTCCCTCCTCTTCTCCTCCTCTTCTCCTCTTCTCCTCTCCTCCTCTTCTCCTCCTCTTCTCCTCTTCCCTCCTCCATCCTCCTTCCTTCTCTCCCCACCTCTTCTTTCTGACTCCTCCTCTCTTTCCTCCTCCCTCCCTTCAGAAGGGGAACCTGGATGAAATCAACCGTCACCTCAGTAACTTCCACAGCTACAGACCCCCGAGCTACACGGAGGAGGTGTGGGACCAGGTCAGCGCTGACAGTATATATGTGACCACGGCGAAGGACTACAGCGCCCAGGCCGACCCCATGGGCGGGGACAAGGAGGCCTTGGTGATTCCAGGTGACCTGACGCCCGCGGCCGCCCGCCTCCAGCTCGCAACCCAAAACCCGACTCCCTACATGCAGAGCCTGTCGCCCTACTGCTCCTCGCCTCCCCAAGCCTTCGCTCCATCGCTGCCGGCTCCGTCCTCGTGGCCAAGGCCTGAGATCCTGTCGCTGCCGGGGACGGACTACAGCGTGATGGGACAGGGCGACTCCTTCCCCGCCCCCGACGCCACCGCCGTTACCACCATCGGCTCGCCTCAGGATTTCTACACCTGCGTCC
Organism: Hippoglossus stenolepis; assembly: GCF_022539355.2. Classification (NCBI taxonomy): domain Eukaryota; kingdom Metazoa; phylum Chordata; class Actinopteri; order Pleuronectiformes; family Pleuronectidae; genus Hippoglossus; species Hippoglossus stenolepis. The sequence goes on along the minus strand of NC_061506.1, from coordinate 801,606 downwards.
AGCTCATGAACGAAAGCGGCGAGGTGCATCTGGTGCCGTGTTTGCCGCCGCCGTACTGCAGGGAGTTCCCGCCTCTGCAGAGCGGCTGCGGAGACGACGCTGAGAAGGAGGAGAAGAAGAGGAAACTCGCCGAGTACCAAGCCAGGAAGAATTTCATGAGCGAGCCCAAAGACGGCGGCAAGGCCGAGAGGAGCGAAGCGTCCGTGCCTCTGCTGCCTGTCGCCGTCGACAACCGGGGCTGATTGACAGGAAGCACGTCCACAGTTAGAAATATGTGGACATGTGTGGAAACTGAAGAGCGTCTGCAGGACGTTCAGACCTCGAGAAACAATTCAACAAACTGATGTTGGTTTGAAAAAGAAAAGCAACGTTTCAAACGCTAAACGCCGTCTCTGGTGCAATATCCCAAGTGTTGTGTTCGGGCGACCGACACCTTGTCCTCTGTCATCGTTCCTCTGGACCTCGTCTCTGTGGAACTCTGTGGAACCCAACGTGCTGTTCAATGCACAAATCAGATTTCAGGTGAATGAACGAACAATGAGCTCTATGAAATCTGTGCAGTCGCCTCCTGCAGCTTCAGATAAACGAGGACCACTTCACCGCGCGCTGCTTCTTCTAACCCGTGTTTGCTTCAGGGCCTTTCTCAGGAAACACAAACACTGTGCAATGCCGAGGAGGAGAGCAGTGAGCTGCTGGTGCATGGACCGCTCAGATCCTCAGCTGGTGTTCAAACCGTTCGCCTTCCTCATCAGGTTGTGTTTGAACTCACTCACTGGAGTGGAAGGTGCACGTGAGCTGCTCATCTTCATCATTACACTGAGTTTCTCACATGAACGATTAGGAAAGGATTTAGTGTCTTCTGCCACAATGCATTGTGGGATACGGAGTCTTTTACAGCTCGTGCTCAACACGAAGTGGAGAAGTCAGTTGATTGTGAGCGATTTCAAACACAACCTGAAGTTTCACACGAGACAATAAGCTTCATTTTGCTGTTTTTAATGTGAAGTCGTTATAAAAGCTGTTCTCACTGAAAGATGAACTATTAGTTATTTTATATCTGGTTCATATCGACTCTCTGCATCTCGTTCCCGTGTGGTTTCCAGGTTTAGGACACAGAACATAGACGTGTGTGTCGCTCTCAATCATCTCGTCCTCCAGTAGTTACGCTCCACTGCTCATGAATCCAACCTCCTGGTACGTGTTCAATCCATCGTCCGACACCGTGTTGCTGACGTGTTCCAAACTATAACGTGTTTTATCGACGTAACGTAAACTGTGAATTCGAAGAAGCAGAACCTCTGTTTCTTTTCCTCACAGTCGAGAGGTTCGTTATTTTACAGAAAACAAATTCAAACGTGAGAATCAAAAGTATATTTTCTTTATTCCTAAAGATTATGAATTTAACACAATGACAAAAAGCACTTTTATATATTTTCAACATGCTGAAAGAAAAGTTAGGTTTAGTTTTATTCAAACAGCAAAGAAAGAACCAGAATCATGAAGTATTAGAGTATTAGCAGCTCTTCCTCCAGAGTTAGTGAGATGTTGATGAAGAGGAGGTAAGGAGGTGTGTAAGTGATCCTTAACCTGCCTCCAATGTTAGAATTCATGTTCTGCATCCAACAAATTGGGGAAACTTTCCAAAACAAATCACACCCACTGATCTCTGACTATTTTAACCACTTTAATGTCTCGTAGAAAATCTTAAAATGCACCGTTATCGACATGTGTGCAGTTTATTGCAAAAAGGCACAAGTGGGAGTTGAGACTTGTGGGATGTGACCAGAAGGAAAGCACCTGAAGATTCTTCTCCTTATTATTATCTTATTATCTTATTATTATTATATTATAATCATTATTCCCAGTGTCGGACGTCCTGATCCCAGCTACCTCACATCGGATCACGTCCCTGTTGCCAAAGCTTTGTTCTAACGTGCTTCTTTCTTCTGGTCTTGTGCTGTGACTCTGGAAGTCGACGCTGTCGCCACCTTTCTCGTGACACGTTGGCGAATCGTGCCAAACTAAAACCCAAAGTAGAAAACCGACGCCGTCGAGCACCGGAGACGAGCCTGAATCCTGTTTTCACCGTCAGCTGTTGATTCGTCCGTCACCTCCTCGTACTTTGGGATCTAGATGCTGATCGTTTGTACCTGTGGTGTTTTGACTCTGTTGAAAAGCTCGTCAGTCTTTGTCTGTATCGTGTGTTTCTCTCACTGCTCCTCAGGATCACGGTGCTGATCAGGGATCAATCAAAGTGATATCGATCCTGATCGACATGAGACCTGGAGCTCGAACTAGAAAACAAGCTGTCATTGTTCCTCTTCCTCCCCCGACCCTCGTCACCTCTGAACTCACTGATGTCGTGTCGTCTGCTCGTTGCCGCTCGATGTCGTGCTGTATCTGTTATTGTGCCTGGATGTGCCTTGTTGTTCACTGAGCAGTATTTGTTTGTTGTTCCCCGGTTGTGTTGAAGTGTGGACGGCCCGAGCGGCCAACGTGCCACTCCGACACGCCGGGAAGTGTGTGTGTGAGGAAAGTGGTGGAGGAGCAAACACCGACAGTACGTGCACATTGTGTTGGGTAAACAACTATATCGCCTTTTATTGTGACACCTTCTTCTTGTTGGACTAAAGCACTTTTGGTTTCTCGTGACTGCAATAAAAAGTGAAAAGGCAGCTGAGCGTGTGAAGGGTTCATCATTTCTACCATCCAACGGTTCAAGAGAGACGAGCTGATCAGGAATCAGTCCTGAGTTCTGCAGGAAACCAGGTTTTAACTGAACCAGCTCTTCTCCTCGTTAGCAAAAGGCTTTGGAACCTGAACCGTAAACTAACTAATCAAACGAGCTTAGAGAGGAATTCATGATTAGTTTGTTCTTGTGGGTTAAAGACAAAAAGTCCATGTGGCACATTCACATGAGATATTAAATCTAATCATGAGTCTGAAATCACTTATTCACACTTAGATCACAACTTGTCACGTTTTCAAAATGACTCAAATTAGTGTCATCAGCCGATTAGCGATGATTAAAGGTGAACAAATGGCTTCTGATTCCTTACAAATACTTTTAGTAGCTAAATATCATATTTGCGAGTTTGCTCCTGCGCTGAAACAAAAGGTTTAAAGTCTGTAAATCCTGTCGTCAGTTTACCGCACATTGCTTTAACTGCCTCGTCCAGTCAGGAGATGAATCCAGGTTGAATTGTAAGAACTGAAGTAAATAAAACAGATTCTTCATTTCCTGTTTGTGGACCGAGGAACTTTGAATAAACGTCTTGTTCGTTCAATTCAAAACATTCAAATAAACAGTAAACAGCTTTGAAACCAAATGAGTGACCTAAAAACGCTTCATGGTCCATTATGTTAATCTTATAATGCACAAAAACAAGTGTGTGTGAGCCTGTGACTTGAATTATCTGCTGATATAAATAGTGGAGACGATGGTCAGCTGACGGCTGATAAGCACTCGGGCAGCGCTCGGGCTCAGGGGACGAGTCTTCTGAGGGACAAACATCTGCTCTGTGAAGCCAGATGTGGAACCAGAGGTAGACTTCAGTGGAAGGTTTATAAATATACACACACATATAGATATATATATATACACAAAGTAAAAAGATGAGAAAGCAAAGTAAATCCTCTCATATTTAAATGAGCTGTTAAATGCAGCGTTACTCTGGTAAAAGTACTCGATTACATGCTGGTGTCGGGTGTCAGGGTCTCCACAGGCCTGCTGGGGAGGTGGGGGGGGAGGTGGAGAGGAGGGGGAGACTAACTTTAGGAGATTGTGTCAGTGCGGCCGCTGTCAGCTTCAGAGCAGATCACCTCCTCTGGCCTGACCCGTCTGAACAGAGGTAAGAACGCACACTCACACACACACAGACACACACACAGACACACACGAGGAGTTTTACGTGAAGCTGAAAACCAGACGTTTTGTTTTTCTGTGAGTTTTCACACGTCTGATGAAACCTGTCGTAAAGCCTGAAGCTGTTCGGCCTCTCGAGTGTGACGCTGCAGCTCGGAGGCAGCTGTCACGTCACCAAAAATAGATCTGCTGGAAGGCCTCATATCACACACACACACACACTCACACACACACCATCACAGACACACACAATCACAGACAAACACAGACTCACACACAGAGATTTGAATCACTGTAATTATTCTGGTTGTGTGACGGCAGCACTCGTGAATGATGTCCTACTTCTCCCACCATGACTCACTGAAGTTCTTCTTTGTATAGAAACAGTTTAATATTACTTTATACAACACTGACTTTATCTCTGGTATCGACTCAGTAAATACGAAGCTGGGGCCTTGTTTTTGTTTCTATTTGAATAATAAATGATGCTGAATTTTCTCTGAACGCTTCTTTTTGCTCTGATCAACCTTTAATTAAGCGATGAATTGTCTTTACGTTGTGTTGTTGTTGTTGCTCGGCAGGTGTGTGTGACCTGAGTTAGAGTTTAGACTTTGAGAAACCAGGATTAATCTGAGGTCAAAGGTCACAGACCCTTCATCCGATCCAGACACAAACACAGACCTGCTCTTCATCGTCTTCCTCAGAGATCCGGTCTCACCAGCAGGAAGAGAGGGATCTTGGTTGCCATGGAGTCGACCAAAGAGAGCGAGGAGCACGGGGATCAGGCGGTTCCTGATGAAGACGAGGAGCAGCGGAGCGTCAGAGGAGTCCAGTCCCATTACCTCCGCTGCCCCTCCCCCAGGTACGAGACCGACCTGAGCCACACACCAGAAGGGAATTATCACAAACAAAAGTCCTGATGTTTGGTTTGTGACGACGTCTCTTTGTTTCTTTCTCCTCCTCTCAGTTTCTCCATGATGTCCGACTCCAGGTTTTCGGCCATCTCCGGCTCCGACGCTGCGAGCATCTTCATGGAGCCCATCCACCTCTCGTCGGCCATCGCTGCCAAGCAGATCATCAACGAGGGTGAGACGAGGAAAAGACACTAGACGTAGTTTCTATTCAAACACAGAAACAGGAACAGAGACCAAATTGCAGAGGACAGTTTTTAATTATTCATCGATTATCATCAGTCTTTAAAATGTCAAATATAATGAGAAATGTCCACAAGCTGCAGCAGCAAATTGTTTTCCATGAATCCTGGTTTAATTAACCGAACACCAACCTTTGAATTCTGTGCAGACACATTTCTGATATTGTGTCGTCTGATCAGAAGCTGGAACACAGTGACACTTGTTCTATTCCCTGAGTTCTGGTTCTGTTTAAGAAGCAGGGATCAGATCAGGTCAGACTTCTGATTCATCCCCGTCTCTCCTCATTCCAACACACGATTCCCTCGTCCTCATCCAACGACTCTAATTTGGTCAAATCCTCTTCCAGTGCTTTGAGTCCACGTCTCGTCCCTGCAGCTCATTACCGGACGGACGCTCAGAGACGTTTGTCATTGAGAGAGCGGAGTCGAGCTGATTGAGGGAATTAGCCTGAACGAGTCGTGGAGCAGCTCCGGCCTCAGATTCCTCCTCCGACATTATGTCGCATTAGCTGCAGCTTAATGGACGATGCATGTTTCATCTGCAGGGACATGAATACATTCAGCAGCTGCTGATTCTCCACCACGTGTAGTTTCATGGTTTTCACAGGGACGGACATACGCACAGCAGCGTCTCCATTATGTTGTAAAGATGGAGATACCTGCTCCGAACCCGTCCACCCCCCAGTGGGAGTAAGAGCCATGAACCTCCATGTGGTGTAATTTCAGTGCCACAGAGAGCGAGCTTCATTCTGAGGGTTTAGTCAAACAGCAGGTTTTACTGCAATCACACCGGATGAGGATCAACTTCAACAACACTGTCTCCTCCTCCTCAGAGCTGCCGCCTCGTGGCGTCCGCACCGAGTCCGTCCCCGAGTCCATGCTGGAGACGGCCGAGCAGCTGATGGTGGAGGACCTTTACAACCGGGTCAAGGACATGATTGACGACCGCAGCCCCTACAACACGCCCTGCGTGCTGGACATCCAGAGGGCCATGGTGCAGGACCGCCTGGAGGCGCCCGTCAACCAGGTGGACGAGGTGTGGCCCAACATCTTCATCGCCGAGAAGTGAGTGTTCGCACACAACAGCGCCACTGTCTGGTAGAAGCTGTGCACTGCATCAGACGTCCATTTAACAGTCTCAAACTTACTCGTTGTTAAATCACATTATCTTCATCAGCAGAAACTCTCCTCACTTGTTTCCTCACTTTAAATCTCTGAAATGTTTCTGTGTCAGATCCGTTGCAGTGAACAAAGCTCGTCTGAAGCGAATGGGCATCACCCACATCCTGAACACGGCCCACGGCACCGGCGTCTACACCGGAGACACCTTCTACACCGGCATGAACATCCAGTACATGGGCATCGAGGTGGACGACTTCGCCGACGCAGACATCTCGGTGCACTTCAGACCCACCGCAGAGTTCCTGGACGAGGCCCTGCTGACGCACAAAGGTGAGGGGGGGGTCTGATCGAACACATCCTGGCCTCGAAGTTTCCATCAGTCAAATTGTAAAGACGGTTTCTCTTTGCAGGAAAGGTTCTGGTTATTTCCATGATGGGCGCCAGTCGCCCCGCCGTCCTGGTGGCGTCCTACCTGATGATATTCCATCACATGACCATCATGGAGGCCCTGACGTCCATGAGGAAGAAACGCCCCATCAACCCCAACGAAGGCTTCCTGAAGCAGCTGCGAGAGCTTAACGAGAACCTGATGGAGGAGCGCGACGACGACGACGAGACGCTCAGCCAATGCTCTGTGGTCGACGCTCGCACCCGGAATCGCCTCTTCGGCGAAGGCGGGGACGATGACGACGACTACGATACGGATAAGGAAGACGAGCAGAGTATGATCCAGGTGAAAGCTAACTCCATCATGATGGAGGAGGAGGAGGATGGAGAGAGTGTGATGAGCAGCGTCGCCTCGTCTTCCGCCGCCACCGCGCTCAGGAGTGGACTGATCGGGGCACAGAATGGTCCGGACAGCCAGGGATCAACCTCCGAGGTGATTGTCCTCCCCGAGCAGGACGGCAATGAAGACGAGGACGAAGATGGCCTCGACGGTATGATCCGCGAGTGGCAGCGGAGAAATGACAAGTATCAAAGTGAGGATTGGTGGGAGGCGCAGCTGAACAGCGAGGGTGAAGATGGAGAATCTCTTTTAGGAGGCCAGCCGAAGAGGACGAAGGACGGAGCAGACGCCGATGTGGACAGCGTCACCAGTGAGGACGTACGAGCTGTGAAAGAGCGGCTGAAGCGTCGCAACCGACGCCCGCCTTCTGATGCGATGTCCACCTCCAGCAGCATGAATTACTCTGATCTCTGGAATCAGAGGCTGAGAGAAATCGAGGAACAAGCCGCCACTCGTTACCGCAAGAAAGAGGAGGACGAAAGCAGCGAGAGCACCGCCACAGAGGGAGGAGGGAAGACGAAGATTGACGATGAAGTGCAGAGCATCCTCTCCGACTCCAGCTCCATGTACAACTTCTGCCAGAAGAACAAGGAGAAGCTGACGCCTCTGGAGCGTTGGCGCATCAAGAGGATCCAGTTCGGCTGGAACAAGAAAGATCACGAGGATGGAGAGAAGAGTTCAGTTGGAGATGGAGAAAACGGCGAGGGAGAGGTGAAGACCCCGTCTTTCCAAGACGTCAACCTGACGGCGTATCAGGCGTGGAAGCTGAGGCAGCAGAAGCGTCTTGGCGAGGAGAACACTGATGAGATTCTGGAGATGAGTCGAGGTGAGGACTCTGCCACGATCAAACGGAGGCAGAGACGGGAGGAGATCCTGGAACGTTCGAAGAAGACGTTAGAAGAGAGTCAGTCCATGTGTGGCTGGGAGACGGAGAGCTGCGTCAGCGGAGGAACGATCCCTCTGTCGGCCTTCTGGGCTGGAGCCGGCGTCACAGGCCCGCCGAGCGTCGCCAACGACGACAACATGTCCATGCTCAGCGGCAGGTCGTCAGTCATATCCTCAGTTTCACAAGCTCGCAGCACAAGGTCGGCACAGTCCGCAGGTCATCTTCATCCGCCTGTTCCCCCCATCCTGCCTGTTCCCACGATGCAGGGGCCGGGAGGTGAACCGATGGTCAACCTGGCGAGCATCCAGAACTGGATCGCCAACGTCGTATCTGAAACGATCCAGCAGAAGCAGAATGAGATGAGCCTGCCGCCTCCATCCCGTGCAGGATCGGAGTTCGGCTTTGGACGAGGTGCGGCGAGTGTGATCTCCGGCCGGGGACGTGATGATGACAAGGCGTCCTTGTTGAGCGGCGCGCCCTACTCCAGCGCTCTGTCCCAGGGTCGTGGCAAGGCGGCGTCGTCGGTGCTCTCAGGTGGCGGGGCGAGCAGCATCTCAGGTCTCAGCGGTAGAGGTTCTGCGTTCAGCTCAACCCTCGGCTCCACCCTGGGCTCAAAGAAAAACAAGATCACCACCACCAGCGTCCCACTCTACAGCCTCTTCCAGGACCAGGTCGACCTGGGGAAACTGGACGCCATGGACAAGCAGATCAAGTCTGAGATGAGGGGCAAGATGGCGACCTACGAGAAGAAGAAGATCCTGGAGAACAACAGGCGCAGTACTTTGTACAAGAAGAAGAAACCGAAGGAGGATGAAGATGAGGAGGAGGAGAGTAAGAGGAGGGAGGAGGAGTTTCTGGAGGAGGCAAAGAAACCGGAGAAACCTACGAGGACGTACGGTTTGTCTGGATGTCTGAATCTCAAAACGGCTCTGGAGAAAGATAAGAACACCAGCATCGACGATTGGCTGAAAAGCGTCCGACCTCCTCCTGGGAAAACGGCGTCCGGAGCAGAAGCTGGTCCTTCGGAGGATTCCTACGACGATCTGGATGCCTCCGCTTCTGAATTTGAATTCTCGAGCCGCAGGGCGTCCTACGCTGTTGAAGAGGAAGACGAGGAAACGTACAGCTCCAGATACAGATCGAGGTTACGCGCCGACCTGTCGAGCGAAGACGCAGAATACTCCAGCAACAGTTACAGCCAGCGCCGGGCGGGGAGGTCGCACGGGGACGAGAGCGCCGAGGGGACGGAGAGCTACGCCGACCTCTCCACCAAAAGAAAAATCGGGCAACGTTCTCAATTTGAAAGCAGCGAGACAGAAGCGAGGAGCAGTAGAAGAGGGCAAGCCAAGGACAATGATGGTGAAGAGGAGGAGGATGATATCGCCACCTTCATCGCACAAACCAGGCAAAGGGTCCGAGCTCGAGCTGCCGCGGAGGCTGAGGACGACGAGGTCCTCGTTGCTTGGCGAGCGCAGCAAGAAGCGAAGTCACAAAGTCGGAGGGACTCGTAAAATACGACTGACGAAGGGAGGTTGTAGGAATTTAGAGCTACGTGCTAATTATGCTAAATCAAAGCACAGACTGTAAATAAAAATGGACGACATGACAGTGAAGCCGAAGCTCGAGGATCACCGCTGCCCCGACAAGATGGCGCTGCCTGTAACTGGGATAGTTTTAGACGCGTCGTCCATCTTTTTTTTACAGTCCAGAGTTAAAAAACTGCTCATATTGACTCAAAATGTTTTAAAAGTGTGAAATTATCTAAAAACTAACTTTAGGAAAGAGTTGAAGAACTTTAAATGTTCTAGAATCCTTCGTATAGCAAAAAGAATTCACATCCGTAACAAACACGAGCACCTTTACCTTTTGATCACGCATCAAATGTTGTGTAAAATAATGTCCAGAGCCTGTTTTATTAAGTAACGACTGTAACTATGGATAATTGAAGTACATATTCAGTTTTTCGTTGTGTATTATTGAGCGTTAACGATCATAAAACTGATCAAGAGGACGAGAAACTCCTGAACATAGAAACTCCTGTTTGTACTGTTACACTATTTTATTATTGCAATAAATATTCAGATAAATGATGATTTGTGGATTTTTCCTTGAATTGTTGTTTTTCTCATGAACTTTAAAATAAATAAAAATCTGTTAATAAATTAAGAAATAAACAACTCAACAAATAGAAATAAGGAAATCAAATATATTTGCAGTTATATAACATCTGTAATTACCTTGAATGTCTGAAACTTAATAATTCCACATAAGTTGTGTGAAGTAGTAAATGATTGCTCACAGAAAAAGCATAAAGACTGAGTTGTGACTTTCTATGAATTATATGACTTTATTTTTCAGAGCTCTGAACATCAGCTGAAGATCCCGAGGAGACAGAGTCAGTTTTGTATTTGAGGAATTTGTGGGATTTTTAATAATTTGACGAATCTGCGGTTGAGACTCGTGTTTCTCTGGGGTTGTTGTGCATGATGATCGTTTCCTGGAATAACCGGCTCCTCATTGGCTCTGGTGGGAGGACACTTTATATTTAGATGGGTTTTTGTTTATAGAGACAGTTGCTGTATTTCACATGATGTAGCGCCTCCCAGTGGACGGAGAGAGTATTGCTTTCCATATCTTCTGACACTGAAACTGAAAGGTCTACTTCTCTTTAACAATTAAACTAACTACTACTTGTGTTTTCTTTGGATGTCTCGTCCCAGGTGTGTGACACATATGCTTGTGTGCGGAGGCTGAATGCTGACGTGTGATCGTACAGCAGCTTATTGTGAAGCTGCACATTCCTCAGGGATAAACCGCTGAGGGAATGTTGATCTTCAAACTGTTGTACATGCAGAGAAAAGCCTCGTTAGGAATCTAACTGGGATAACACAGACATGTACTCTTTTAAAAATATATATACATGAGTACTTTGTTCAACCCATACGGCTTAAAATACATAAGATATATCAGTATTGATATTTTTAAGTAATTTTCATTTACTTTTAAAATCGGCCAAAGACGTGTGTGATGAAATGTAGTTTTTGTTATTTGAGTTATGTGCGTTTCCTTTCAGTGTAAAACAGGATCTCTTTATTAGTGTGAGTGTTTTCTTTCCAGTGACGCGAAGGAGAACGTGAGATCCCACCTGGGAGATTAAAGTCTTACACAAACATCCATGAGGCTGAAAACCTCCAGGTCACCGGACTGAGAAGTGACGCGTTGCTGCTTGTTTCTGCCAATCGGCATTAACCGAATCCTTCCCTGAGTGAGTGTGAAGGTTTTCACATCACAGACAAGTGGTTTGACATTTTCAACAAAGCGAGAGGTTGAAGCAGAGAAGAAGAAAAGCTTTCAGCTCAGGATGGCGAGCTGGTGGACGCCGGCTGATCTTCTGGACCTGGAGGAGAACTCCATAGTTTCTCGGGTGATTCAGGCCGTCGGGCTGTTTGGAGACATTCTGTCTTTAGAGGACACGATGGAGCCCATGTTGTCTGCGGTCCAACGAGGGGACACAGTCAGGGAGAGGCCTGATGATGATGAGGATGACAGGGCTGCAGCATCAGACGAGGAAGAGGTGATAGAAAGTGTCCAAGGAGATGAAGAGGATGATGAACATGAGAGCAAGGAAGAAAAGAAGGATGAGGATTTGCAAAGAGGAGGAAAAGTGGAGGAACAAGGAGGAGATGAAGGACACACACATGAAGAGGAGGAAACGCAAGAAGAGGTGAAGACAAAAGAGGAGGAGGAGTTGGGGGACGAAGAAGAAAAGGATGAGGGATGTGTAGAAGAAGAAAGAGAGGATGAAAAAGAGAAGGAAGAGGAGGAGTGTGAGAAAGAGAACAAGCACGATGGGAAAGGAAAAGATGAGGTGGAGGAAGAACTGAGGGAGAAAGAAAAGGAAGAAGAGGCTGAAAAAGGTGATGAAACTGTGGAGAAGCAAGAAGAAGAGAGAGATGGAATAAATGAGGTGGACGAAGAGGAAGAAGAGGCAGAAGTGGAGGAAGAACGACAGAAAGAGGAGCCTGAAGGACGACAAGAAAAAGAAAGAAGGGAGGACGTCGAGACTGAAGAAGAGGAGAGGAGGATAGAGAGTGGGGATGAAGGGATGGTAGATGGAGAGGAAGAAATAGAAAGACAGGATGAAGAACAGAGGCAGACAGAGAAGGAAGAGGAGGATGAGGTGATGAAGGAAGAAAGTTGGGATGATGGAGAAGAGAAAGAGATGGATAGACATGAGGAAGAGGAGGCTGAAGTAATAGAAGAACAGATGCAAGGAGAGGAAACAGAAGAAAATGAAGTGATGAGGGAAGAAGGTATGGATGACAGAGTGGAGGGAGAAGAGGAGGAAGAGGAGGTGGATGGAAGAAAAGAAGAAAACAATGAGACAGTGGATGAAGATGTGGAAGATTCAGAGGAGAAAGAAACAACAAGAGAGATACATCACACTGAAAAAGAAGAAGAGATGGAGGAAGAAGATGAAGAGGAAGCAGAGAAAGTAAATAAAGAACCAGATGGTGGAGGAGAAGAAAATGATGCTGAAGAAGAGGAGGAAGAAGAAGAGGTGAAGACTGCATCAGACCAAGAGGAAAATACAGAAGAAGAAAAACAGCTGAACGAGGAAACAACTGATAAAGAAATAAAACACGTTGAAGAGTCAGATTCATCATCATCTTCATCACTCGGCTCCACTGAAACACTGAGTCATGATGGAGTGAGACCAGAGAACGAGAGAAAAGAGGGAGAGAACGACTCTGGCAGACAGAACAGTGAGGACGTTTGTCTCACATCACCGGACATGGACAAAGACTCTGAGGAGGTTTTACTGAGCAGCTCCGATGCTTTGACTCAATCTGCAGAGACGAGTCTTCATCCTGTCGACGCTCGACTGAGAGAAACGGCAGAGACGTCACCTGAACCACTCACAGGTACGATTTCTGATTCTTACTCTGAGCTCGTACTCAAATGAAACTGTTTTCAGACGTGTTCCTCAAATGTTCTGGAGGTTTTCATGTAACATGTCCTCGTGAGTCCATGTGAGGACACAGCAGGACAATGTGTGGAAGCTTCCCAGTGAGCGAGTGGACGTGTTGATGAGGTTTCTAACACGTGACGGACGTGAAACTGGAAGAACACAAACATCTCAGGATGAAGACGAGGAGCCGTACACGTAGAAGACGAAGACGTCCACTTGGAAAGACGAGGAGGTTCCAGATCTTTTGGTGATGAGGGCCGACGCCGGTGTGGATGAGCTGTAAACAACAACACTGATCTTTCCACAGCAGAGTTTATACATCGTGTCCCGCCTCCTGCTGCTCGACAGGCTCCGCCTTCCTTTACGTCTAAAATGTTGAGTTGTTTCTGCTGTGAGAGCTTTGTTTAGTTTTACAGTGTAGAGACGAGGTTATGTAACTGCAGCTACGATTGGCTGGAAGATTCCGGTCAGAGAGTTCATTCATTAAAATGTAATTAAAATTCCACAGTGATGACATCCACACAAACGACTGCAGCAGGCGTCTGCTGATAAAACAACTGATTGATACCAGGTTGGAAATGAAAGAAAAGGTCACTGTGATGTTTCTGTTTCCAGATCGACCGACTTCAGGCTTGAAGCTGGAGAACAAAGGGACTGGGATGGACGCAGCTGCTCAGTCGTCCGTGGAAACCGGACGGGAAAGCACCAAGCTCGGTCCGAACCAGAACCCGGCGATGGAAGCGAAGGAGGGCGAAGGGGCCAAAGAGGAAGGAGGTCAGAACTCCCCGGACATGAACGGAGAGGCGGACGACAAGAAGAGCGGCAGCCGTCAGTCATCGAAGTACAAAACTGTGTCGTACAGGAGGATCCGCAGAGGAAACACCAAACAGAGGATCGACGAGTTTGAGTCCATGATGAACTTCTGATCGTCTCAAGCATTTAAAGCCAAGTTTCTTTTTATAATCCTGTACGTTTGAATGATGATTGAACGAATAGAGAACGAGAACCCAGGATAGAGCCTTGTGGTACTCCATTTTTAATTATATGTTATTAGTCCTCTATAATAAATACAATGATACACTTATTATAGAAGAAACTGACACGTGTGTAGTTGATTTATATGTTTTCTTTTTGTTGTAAACTTCCCAGTTACTATTGTTATATTTATAGTCATATTTAATGATATTAAACCAGCTTACAAAGCATCATACAGAACTGTTGTGTTTTTATTTTTCAACACTATTTGAGTTAATTCACAATCTATAAATAAAATAATACAATCTCCATTGTGCTTATCTTAATATTTCAATACACAATATTGTATACATGTACATATTACTCTTATTTTATGATCTTGTACAACAATAGATTTGAAATCAATATAAATAATATCTTAAAATATATATTATATATTGTTTGTAGTATATTATAAATAATGTTGTGTACATTCCTCAAGTTGCTCTTTGCCTCTGAATATTGGACAGATTATATCCACATATAAATGTTAATCATAACAACAATAAATACGTTTTTATTTGTGCATAGTTAATTTACAGCGAACAAAACGTCACTTTTGATCTGAGAACACTACAAGTCCCAGGATGCAGTGCGGCGGGCCGTGACGTCACCAGGAGCCCGGACCCGGCGTGTAGCAGCAACAAAAGATTGTTTTTAAAAGCTCGAGCGACGTTTCCTCGCGGACACGTGCGGGTTTTAAAGGTTTCCTCACAGGTACGTTGATCCGACAACCGACGGCCACCGACGAGAAGCACGTGTCCGCGCTGGAGTTCAAACTGCAGCTCGGTTTCCAACGTTTAACTTAGCCGGCTAGCTAGCTGGCTAGCACGATGGCCCCGGCTATGTGCTGGGAAACAACAACAAGGAATGACCCGTAGCGGGACTTTAAAGTGGTTTAAGTGCGTGTGACGGGATTTAAACCCCGAACGCAGCCGGAAGTGCTCGTGTTGTGTAGTTTATTGAACATGGAAGCGGGTTTAATGTGTGTTAACGGCTGCTGGGGTCCGTGTGCACTCTGCTCCAGGGAGTAGACGGCAGCGATGACACCCCCGCTGTCCGCCGGAGGAAGAGGAAGAGGAAGGAGGTGATGATGATCCCGCTCAGTTAGCTGGCTGCCTGGCTGACTGACGGACCGAGCCGCCGGGGCCCCGCACACCGAGAGGCGTCCCCCCCCCCCGCAGCCGCCGCACGACCCGGGCCGCACACGGGCCAGGATGCCGCGGAGGAAACAGTCCAACCCGCAGCCGGTGAAACGTGAGTGTGTGTCTGTCTCTCTGTGTGTGTGTCCTCCAGCTGTCTGATCACGTGTCTGCTCGAGCTTCACCGCGGACCCTTGAGTTTGAGGAAGTGCGTCTTTCTGTCTCTTGTCTCGTGAACTGTCCACTTTTCACTTTTCTACCAGCGGCTCCGCTCGCTCCTGGAGACAGCCGGACAAAAGTTGTGTGACCGGTTGAACATGTCCCCGGGACCGGCCTCTTCCTCATTGTCCGTGGGAGAGGAAGACTGCTGTGTGTGTGTGTGTGTGTGTTATCTCATCCTGACTGCCTCTCCACTTCCTCTCTTCCTCTTCACAGGCCTGTACCTGACCTCCCCCCCGCCCGCTCCCTCCTTTCCTTCCCCTCTTTCTTCCTTCAGCTTCCTGCCTCACGTTCGCCGGCTGTGTTTTCACTTCACTTGTGTCAGGAGGGTGTTGGTTCGTGTCCCGGTTTCAGCTCGTCGCTCTGTTTACACCAGGAGAATCCGCAGCTCCACAGAACCCATGATGACATTCATGTCTCGGGTTAATGATTGATAGAAGGTGCCTGGTGAGCGTCCACTTCCACCAGCACTAACACCACATCTCACCACGTTAGAGAAGGAGACTGAACTTCCTGGATCCGCCCGTTCATCCAGATCCGGGCCAGAACTCCACCGGTTCTTCTTTGGGTCGTTCTCAACGCCTCAGTTCCGTTCTACTTCAACCCTGATTCATTTTATTTGAATAATAGTGAAGCCAACATGTTGCTTTGATCATTCTGAAGATCGTGATCAGAACCGAGGCCCGTCCAGGAAGCAGCTCCTCGTTACATCCGCACAGTCAATGTAAACAAAGCTGTGGAACAAAAGTGTGTAACGTCTCCGTCATGCTGCTGCTTCAGATTAACGACTGCTGACAAAACACTGTGGTGACCTTCGCTCGGAGATGTGCCTGAACGCACCTTCGACACAGTGCTAAGGGGGGGGGGGGCTTGGTGACTGACCAGTTGTGTCGTTTGTGTTCTTCAGAGACACGTTGTTCCTTTGTGCTCTTGTCCTGTTGTTGTGTGAGCTTTGTGTTATGTCTCAGTTAAAGTGTTTGATAAAGTAAAAGTGGATCTGAGCTGATGTGAAAATGCTCCAGCAGCTTTTTAAGCTCCGTAAATATCTTGTCGTGTTTCTCATCCTTTCTTTCACTTCTCCTCCCTTTCCTGGCTCGGTCGGCCTCGTTCCTCTTCGTCCTCCTCTTCCTCTGCACTTATCTCATCCTCACTCATTTCCTTTGCTTGCCTGCCTCTGCTTCCTCTCCACCTCCTCCTCCTCCTCTTCCTCCTCCTCTTCTTCTTTTACTCCCTCTCAGCATGAGTCCTTAAACCCTGAAACCACCTCTTCCAGCTAAATACTCATCACACGATTCCAGTTTCTGTCAGAATAGAATGAAGCAGCAACAATTATATTCAATAAAACATTTCAAAAGCTGTTTTTCTTGATGTCTTAACATTTTATAGACATTTCTAGTTGATCAGTAATGGAAATAATTGTGTGGATTAACTCATTTACTGTGATTTGTTTTACTTGTTAATACGAAAACTTAACCTTTTCTCTTCAAAACATGCAGAGAACAAATCTGTGTTTTCTTTTTCATGGAAATTCAACTTGTTGTTTAGTGTAATTGTACGACTTGTATCAGTGAAGCAGACTCACAATAACACACAAGGGTTTTACTTTGTGTTTTGGCTCTGTGTGAAAAACAGGATCTTCCCTCTGGGCTCATTGCAGTTTAGGTAACGTGTTTGAAAGTGTTTAACATGAAAGTGATCATGAAGTGTGTTTGTGTGTCTGTGTGCGTTCAGTGGAGTTGGAGGATGGGGCTGTGGTGTGTGAGCCGAGCTGCCTGGTGCTGGAGAGCGACTTCCTGCTGAGCGGAGATCTGGAGTTTGGAGACTCTGAGATCATGGGGCTGGAAAGAGACACTGGTGAGACGCACACAGACACACACAGACACACACACAGACACACACACTCTATAACAACGTGTTGATGGACTCGCTGAAGGCAGCTCTGGCGTGTTTCCTCCCTCAGGTATGACGGTGTTCTCTCTGAGCGTAGAGGACGACCCCTCAGCGCCGGCGGACACGTTCCCAGCGTTCCTCTCCTGTAAAGGATGTGGTCAGCTGCTGGGAGACTCTCCTCTGGGGGCCGGCTTGGATCTCGGTGTGGGTCTGGACCTGGGGGTGGAGCTTTACTGCCTGAGCTGCGAGGAAGGCGTCCACCACGCGGCGTCCCTCGACTCCTCCCCGGTGTCCAACCTGTTGGACGCCTCCATCAGCGGCCGCTCTGACAGGAAGAGGAGGAGCATAGGTAAGACGGACGCCATGGGCGACGTCCCGGCCAAACTGTACTCGTGCTCGCTCTGCAGCTTCACCACGCGTTACTCCAACCACCTGAAACGCCACATGAAGACCCACGACGGCCAGAAGCCGTACCACTGCCCCGTCTGCCCCTACGCCTCCGCCCAGCTGGTCAACCTGCAGCGCCACGCACGCACGCACACCGGGGAGAAGCCGTACCGCTGCCTCCAGTGCAGCTACGCCTGCAGCTCCCTGGGCAACCTGCGGAGGCACCAGCGCATGCACACGCAAGAGAGGCCTCAGAGGAGAGAGAAGGAGAAACGGCGAGGGAGGCGGAAAAAGACAAACGCTGAAAGTGAAGAAGGTGAAATGTTCAACTTTACTTAGAAGGTTTTGGAAAAGATGACGACAGGATCCGTTGATGCAGTAAAATACATGTTTTAATATTTCTTATGAAGACAGCGGGTGAAGTAAATATTATAAATTCTCCATGTATGATCCGTCTGAAGAGAAACCTCATAAACATTTAAAAGGTTAAATTAGAAATGAGGAAACAACAAGTTGAAAACGAAAGACTTGAAGAAATGAGGAAGAGAAATTTCCTGGTCGACTGATTATCGACCTGAAACTGAACTGAGCTGAGAAACGTTTATTCACACACAACTTCAACTCAGAGTGAAACACGTCTCTACTCTGAAGTAGCAATAAGAACCAGAGGAGTTTATTTAGTGTTGGATATTTGAAATGAAGTGAAGTTTAGGTATTTCAATGACAGTTTCTCGTAGTTTCATGTTTAAATGATCGAAACCAGACTGAATAAAAACTGATCTCATATGAATGAACCTCCTTCTTCTTGCAGTCGTGTCGGACCTGACGTTGCGAGTGTCCCAGGACTCGGGTTACCTCCACACGCTGGGGGCCCTGGGCTCTCCCTCGGCCCCGCTCCCCGTCCTCCTCTTCCCCCTCTGCTGCCGGGTGTGCGGCCTCACCCTGGAGGAGGCCGACCTGGACGGGGACAAGGCGGACGGCGAGGGGGACGGCGACGGAGGACAGGTACTGTGTCTGTTGACAAAGATCCAACGTGTGCTTCAGTAGATTAGTTACTTTCCTCCTCTGACGTCTTTCCTCTGCTCGTGTTCTCCAGGTGTGTCGTCGTTGCTCGTTGGACCCTACAGATGGCTCCGCCCCCTGCGGCCCCGCCGAGTCTCGAGGATCCCGCCGAGGTCAGCGAGGCACCAAGCTGTACCGCTGCCCGCACTGCCCCTTCCTGTCCCACTACCCCAACCACCTGGCCCGCCACGCCCACACCCACTCTGAGGAGAAACCCCACCGCTGCCCCCACTGCTCCTACACCTCCTCGCACCTCGACAACCTAAAACGCCACATGCGCGTGCACACGGGCGAGAAGCCTTACCAGTGCCCGTCGTGCAGCTACGCCTGCGGGAACCTGGCCAACCTGCGGCGGCACGAGCGCATCCACTCGGGCGCCAAGCCCTTCCACTGCGGCGTCTGCGGCTACTCGTGCAACCAGAGCATGAACCTGAAGAGGCACATGCTGCGGCACACGGGCGAGAAGCCGTACGCCTGCGCCGAGTGCGACTACACCACGGGTCACTGGGACAACTACAAGCGCCACCAGAGGAAACACGGGCACAACACGGACAGCTGGGACAAGCACGCGCCCGTCAACGGCCTCAGCTGGAGCGCAGACGGTCAGGAGAGCGAGAGTCAGGGACAGGAGCACAGTTAGAGAGTGTGTGTGTCTGTGTGTGAGTGTGTGTGGAGGGAGTGTGAGTGTGTGTGTTGTGTGTGAGTGTGGAGTGTGAGTGTGTGTGTGTGAGTGTGTGAGAGTGAGTGTGTGTGTGTTGTGTAAACACTGGTGAACCTCCAGCTCCGGTTGGAGTTAATCTCAGGTGCCTTTGACAGACTGATGCTGCACTGACTTTATACAGGGGCATTACCGTGCACGTGTGTGTGACTGTGTGTGTGTGTGTGCACGTGTGCAACACACACACTCACACACACGCGATGCAGTGAACGAGACTCCAGGTTTGAAACTTTTCTTCATTTCACAGAATCAACGAGAATATGAACTGAAATCTTTATTTTTTGCTTCTGCAGATAAAATATATTTTGTTAATGTGGATTCTTCCCGTCGGCGGATCTTCTTCATCTGAGGAGCTCGAAGTGGATTTGATTATGTTTCTGTTTTCTTGTGGTGTTTTTAATCCGACTCTGATGTCAGTGTTTCCTGGTGTCGACGGGACCGACTGCTTATCTCTGATCCAACGGTCGCTTCTCGTTCAGGCTCAGAAATCAGCCTTGTTAGAAACGTCTCAATGTGGAAACTGTGAATTTATCAGACTTAGAAATATTCAACATTAAAAACATTATATTTGACAAAAGCTGTGTTTCTTCTTTTGTTGTTGTTATTGATGAGTGATTTAATTTTGTCACTTTTGGTGAAAGTTCAGAAAATAAATATGAAACAAAAAGACCTCGAGTCTCTGTTCTCATATCTATTCTGGATTAAATGACTCCGTAAAGAGTTAAATGGATCTACTTCCTCTTTCACCCTCCCAGTGAAGGAAACACCTGCATCACGCCCAGGGGTGGAGGGTGCAGGACACTGAGTGACCTTCGCTGCTCAGAGGTCAAAACATCTGGAGCAAAAAGAGAGAAAGTGCAGGAACGTCCCTGAGGAATCACTTCGACCTGTGACCTGCACAAACACACCTGCAGTGAAGATGTACACAACATCAGAATAACACAACAACAGAATAACACAACAACAGATAGTGTCAGGGGGAGGGTGGAGGGGAGCAAGGGCAGTCGACTGTGACCGTGACAGACTGTATGTAAATCAGGTGGTGTCCCTGTGTGTGTCTGTCTGTGTGTGTGTGTTTAATGTCAGAAGCGACAAAGGACGACATCTTCACTCATGGGTCTGGTGAGTGACATTTAAATTCAGATATAGGTTTGATAGTTTATTTGTATTTTAATGTGTGAACCTGTGTTTTAGTGTCACTTATTATTTTGTACTGTGTAACCAGTGGTTTTATTCAAGCTGGTAAATAAGTTCCTGATGTTTTACAGACAAGATGTGAAAAATCTTTAATTCGTGAGAAAGAGCCAAAAGTGACTCATTCAAACACGTAACATGTGGGAAAAGAAAGATATGAACCAGACTCCATCGACCTTTCATCTGATTTAACACTTGGAAACAAGAATCAGTTGCTGAACTCACTTGTGGATTAATAGAGGGACGATTCTCCCACAGTTTAAAAGTCAGAAGTCTTAAAAAAACATGTGAGAAATACAGGTTGTGTTAAACATCTGTGTCATGAAACCTCAAAGCACTTCAGAGACTTCACTACTGATTTCTTTTTCTCTGTTTTTGCAGGATCATTCTCACCCTCAGGTTTTCCCTGGCGACATCGTGGAGTATCCCAGGAACAAATACTTCTCTCACTTCGCAGTGTACTACGGGGAGAGGGACGGCGTTCCCTACGTGGCTCACCTGACATGTCGAGGTCGGTGACCAAACTTCAATGTTCACTTCGTCAGCAAGTTTTCAAATCGATAATCAAACGCAGATACCGAAGAATCGGGCTCTTTAAAATAAAATCAGAACACAATTGGTAATTTATTCACTTTTCAGGAGGATTTTTAGAGATCTTGTGTTTTTGTTTGTCAGATTCAGATGCGAAGCTGCCACTGTTTGGCCGAGCTCTGAGGTCACAGGTCAAACTTGATCCTCTGGACATGCTGGGGAAGAAATACAAGGTAACACACACACACACACACTGTAGACTCTGAGGACACATGCTCAGATGTGCACTGTGAACACTACACACACACACACACACAGATGTAAAGTCTTCCTGCTCTTCATCGTCATGTGACAGGTCAGCAACATGCTGGACGACTCGTTCTCGGCCCGAGACTTCCACACCGTGGTGAAGCCTTCCATCGACGACATGATGGGTCGGGAGGTGACCTTCGACATCCTGTTCCACAACAGCGAGCACCAGGCCACGCTCTTCAGATACGGGGTGAAGCGGTCTGATCAGGTCGGTGGGGGTTTCACTCTCAGGGTTTGAATTTGTAGTTTATTGCTACAGAAAGAACATTTTGTGTGTCTACATCAAACTTTGTATTATTTTAGTCGTAGATTTTAGACAGTTTTTCTGTATTTGTCGTTAAAGTTAAAGCTAACGTCATTTCTCTGTGTGTTTTCTCCAGATAGAGAAAATATATAAATACATCATGCCGGCCTGGAAGAAGCTGTTTGTGAACAAGAAGCTGTGACGAACTGCCTCGGCCACTGAGGGGCGCTGTTCTACATCAGAGCCATTGTATTACACCAATAGTATTTATGTTTGGAGTTGAAGTGATTATACTGAAGAAAATCATATTCAAATTGTAATAATCAACCCCGTGTTATTAATCATCGTTTTTACTTTTGACTTCTAATAAAATTTCCCTCTAAATCACATCTTCACTCTTGAGAAGTATTATTAAAGTTTATTCTTGAAAATCTCCAGTTTTCTCTGATTATTTTATACATGTTATGTTGTGTTATGTTTCATTATATTATCTTATGTTATATAATTTTTCTGTAGCTATGATTCCATAGCATTACATTAGTTTTATTCTTTATAATAAATATACTCTTGATACTTTATGCACCTTTATCTCAATACTTTTGTATATATACACAGTCTGTGGATTTTACCTGTCGGGTGAGTCCTCTCTATCACAGACGATCTTTGTGTCCAGTAAATACCACCGCGAGACTTCCGACATCTCGCGAGACCTCGCAGCTGTCGAGGCTAGCTGTGACGCTGCTGCGCTCTAATAACGTGTAAATATAAAAAACCAGCGATGTTCCGCTTTATGTAGCGTATTTATTATATCATTAGCGTGTTGATATTTGTACCTGCGGGACGGACTGAACCATGGAGGCCGGAGAAGAAGGTAAAACCTCATCCAGCTGGCGGCGCTGCAGCAGGAGATGCTAATGCTACAGCTAGCTTAGCGTGCTAACGTAAACATGGCTAATGTCAGATTTATTTCATCTGTTCGTTCTGAGTTGATTCAGTTTTAACAAAGATTTAAATATCTTATCTGTAGTTCATCAATAAACGATCCGGACAAGTTTCAGATCATCAAGTTATTATTTATTTATTTAAGTGAACATTATTATTACTCTTATATTTTCTGTTATTCTGATCAGTTAATTATCAGAAAGGAGATTTTAATCAATCTGATAACTGATCAATACATTTTATTTAAATATTCAAGATCTGCTCAAATGTAAAAATAGTCTTTTTATGCTTTCAAATGAATTAAGTCAGAAATTCACAGGTTTTTCATATAAAACATATTCAAAGACATCTTTATTGCATTTGTCATTGTTATTTGTCACATATTGTAGCATAAGAGCAGAAGAACTGAGATGAATGATCCAGCTTCTTGCAGCTTTGAAGAAATGATGTCATCCAACATGTTTCTCCTCAGAGCTGTGGGCGTGTGGAGGTTAACCTCATGACATCATCTGTATTTCAAAGGCTTGAAGAAGTCTTCATGTGGTTGAGGACGAACATCACAAGCAGCTTTGATCTCAGTATTGAAACGTGTGTGTGTGTGTGTGTGTGTGTGTCAGGCGCCAGCAGTGCCACGCCCACGGAGGAAATGAACGGAGCTGGAAACCTGATGGATTTCCTGGACGAGCCGTTTCCTGACGTGAGCACGTATGAAGACTTCCACACCATCGACTGGCTCCGGGAGAAATCCAGAGACACAGACCGACACCGCAAGGTCCGACCCAGGGTTCACTTCACAGGAGGAGGAAAACATACCATAATGACCATAACAGGCAGAACTTCACTGATCAGAGTGTAACGTCCCCTGGTTTGTCCTCAGATCACCAGTAAGAGTAAAGAGTCCTTCTGGGAGCTGATCAAGAGTCTGCTGGACGCCTGGTCGGGCTGGGTGGTGATGCTGCTCATCGGACTGCTCTCAGGTCAGCCGCACACTGATGATGACACAGACTTCATGTGTAAAGAAGTTGAACTGATCCTGGACCAGGTCGCCCGTCTGACGCCTCCTGCTCTCCTCAGGTACGCTGGCCGGAGTCATCGACCTGGCGGTGGACTGGATGACCGACCTGAAGGAGGGCGTCTGCCTGTCGGCCTTCTGGTACAGCCACGAGCAGTGCTGCTGGACGTCCAACGAGACGACCTTCGAAGACCGAGACAAGTGTCCGCAGTGGCAGAAGTGGGCGGAGCTGATGACCGGCCACGCTGATGTCAGACACAAATAAACACACCTTTATCTATCTAATATGTTTATTATCACAGCATTTAGAAACACAAATTCTTTCGCTGTCACAGGGAGCAGGAGCGTACCTGTTGAACTACTTCCTCTACGTCCTGTGGGCACTTTCGTTTTCCTTAATGGCCGTGTCCCTGGTGCGAGTCTTCGCTCCGTACGCCTGTGGCTCAGGAATCCCAGAGGTGAGAACCAAACGAATGTTCGTAGAGGTGGAAGAAGTGATGATTATTCTGTAGTTCCATCCTCGCCAATGATCAGATATACAGCTGCTGCTTCTAACAGACGTTATCGTTGTGATGTTCAGATCAAGACGATCCTCAGCGGCTTCATCATCCGTGGTTACCTGGGGAAGTGGACCCTGCTGATAAAGACGGTGACCCTGGTGCTGGCGGTGTCGTCTGGCCTCAGCCTCGGGAAGGAGGGGCCTCTGGTGCACGTGGCGTGCTGCTGCGGGAACCTCTTCTGCAGCCTCTTCTCCAAGTACAGCAAGAACGAGGGCAAGCGGCGAGAGGTACGCCTCCGTCGTTTCAGATTTCAGATAAAATGCCAAAAGAAATACGGTGATTAGAGGTTTTGATTTGAAATGTGAAAGCTGTGAAGAAACTTCTCGAGGGAAATGTTGTTTTTCTGTATCAGGTGTTATCGGCCGCCGCAGCAGCCGGAGTATCGGTGGCCTTCGGCGCCCCCATTGGAGGAGTTCTCTTCAGTCTGGAAGAGGTGAGTCACGGTTTCAACTTTCTCGCTCGAGGTTCAAGAGAACGGAAAGTAAAAGTATTTAATGTTCAGTTTTCCTTCAAACCCTCAAAAGCTTTTAATCAAAAAATGGTTACCATGGTGACAGGTGGCCGTAAGATCCTCGACCACATCTTCGTCGTTGAAATGTAATTTGACATGGTCGCTCGTCCTTCTCTCCTGCAGGTCAGTTATTATTTCCCTCTGAAGACTCTGTGGCGTTCGTTCTTCGCCGCGCTGGTCGCCGCCTTCACGCTGCGCGCCATCAACCCGTTTGGCAACAGCCGACTGGTGCTGTTCTACGTGGAGTACCACACGCCGTGGTACATGGCCGAGCTGGTCCCCTTCATCCTGCTGGGCGTGTTCGGTGGCCTCTGGGGGACCCTCTTCATTCGCGCCAACATCGCCTGGTGCCGGCGGAGGAAGACCACTCAGCTGGGGAAGTACCCGGTCCTGGAGGTCATCGCTGTGACGGGGATCACCGCCGTGCTGGCGTTCCCCAACCCGTACACCCGCCGCAGCACCAGCGAGCTCATCTCTGAGCTCTTCAACGACTGCGGCGCTCTGGAGTCCTCACAGCTCTGTGACTATATCAACAACCCCAACATGAGTCGACCAGTTGACGACATCCCGGACCGACCGGCGGGACCCGGCGTCTACAACGCCCTGTGGCAGCTCGCCCTCGCTCTGGTCTTCAAGATCGTCATCACCATTTTCACCTTCGGCATGAAGGTCGGTACGAGGAAGACGATGAGGAAGATTTCGCCCTTTAGTCCTTTTTCTGAAATGTTTCCGCTTCCTCTCCAGATCCCGTCAGGTCTCTTCATCCCCAGCATGGCGGTCGGAGCGATCGCCGGGCGAATCGTCGGGATCGCAGTGGAGCAGATGGCGTACCACCACCATGACTGGATCATCTTCAAGAACTGGTGCCGCCCCGGCGCAGACTGCGTCACACCAGGACTCTACGCCATGGTGGGAGCCGCCGCCTGTCTGGGTGAGTAGGCGTTAGCTGTGTCCTTGTATCTTTTCCATGTCATGTATCTAACCCGTGGAGATGGCGTTGCTCTAGGCGGAGTGACCAGGATGACCGTGTCCCTGGTGGTCATCATGTTCGAGCTCACCGGTGGGCTGGAGTACATCGTCCCCCTCATGGCGGCCGCCGTCACCAGCAAGTGGGTGGCAGACGCCTTCGGGAAGGAGGGAATATACGAGTCGCACATCCAGCTCAACGGATACCCCTACCTGGACGTCAGGGACGAGTTCACCCACCGCACGCTGGCCACCGACGTGATGCGGCCGCGCAGGAACGACCCTCCTCTGGCCGTCCTCACGCAGGACAGCACCACGGTGGAGGACGTGGAGACGCTGATCAAAGACACGGATTATAACGGCTTCCCCGTGGTCGTGTCCCGAGAGTCGGAGAGGCTTATCGGCTTCGTCCAGCGCCGAGATCTCACCCTCGCCATCAGTAAGACGGTTAAACCAGTTTGAAAGAGTTTCCACGCGGTTAAATGTCGTAGACAACTAAATCAAGTTGTCCAAATGTTTTCTCCGAACAGAAACCGCCCGTCAGAAGCAGGACGGCGTGGTGAGCAGCTCCGTCGTCTACTTCACTGAGGATGCGCCGCAGCTGCCGGCCAGCAACCCGCAGCCGCTGAAGCTGCGACGCATCCTCAACCTCAGCCCCTTCACCGTCACCGACCACACGCCCATGGAGACGGTGGTGGACATCTTCCGCAAGCTGGGGCTGCGCCAGTGTCTGGTCACCAGGAGCGGGTAAGAACACGCCAACAAAGACAAAGACCTTCACCAGTGTCACAATGACCTCTGACCTCGTTCACCCCCCCCTCCACAGGCGTCTCCTCGGCATCATCACCAAGAAGGACGTCCTGCGCCACATGGCTCAGATGATGAACCAGGATCCAGAGTCCATCATGTTCAATTAGCGGCGGAGACGAGCGTCACTGCAGCGACGGTGTAAATATGTGAACCCGGTGCGACGCTACTGAAAAGCCCCTCCCACCTCCTGACAGGCAAGTCCACAGCTCCGCTCGCCGTGTCTTCAGTTCCACGCCGCCCGGTGACGGACTCTTTTATTCATATTAACACATTTCAAACCCTCACGCGTCCGAAGACGCAGAGAAACGAGTCGGAGGTGATTTTAAAACTTCCCGATTGTCTCCGCTGCCGTCGAGTTAAAAAAAGAAAAGCGTCACGTCGCCACACGTTGTGTCAGTTTCTTCTTTTCTGGTTTGTTTAGTGCTGCTAGTTTAAATAACACATTTAGAAAAGTGACCCTCAAGGGAAAAGCTGAGACTGAAGCATTTCAACATCTGTTAGTGGAGCTTCAGAGAACAATCACAGGAAAGTTAAAAACATTTCTAACAATCTTAAAATGATGCCAAAGCCCTGAGGCGGCGTTTAGTGACGACTCGGTATCGAGCTGAGATAAATTAATCTGTTGTCGGATTCCTCAAATCAAATAGTTTGTAGGTTTGTGAAAAGGTACAAGAGCATCACTGATGCTTTCTGAAAACAAGCTATTCTGGGACCATGTCGTCTTCACTGTATAACCCTGGGTTTATTTGGGACTGTTGCACTTTGTGTTATTTTCCATGTTGCTGCCATATTTATATTAACGCTCGTATCAATGTTCATTTGAATGAGTCACGTTTCTGTTGTTTGACCTGAAACCGTCGTGAAACACTCGTTTCTGCTCTCGTTTCACTTTCTGTCTTTTCTTTGTGTCAAAAGGTAAAAGCCTTAAAATGTGACTTAGTCTGATTCTCTGCAGAAACACGGATGTTAGTGTTTCTCATCAAGGCCTCTACACACACGGATCACATGTGTGGATCGTTACCGGGGATGATACTGACACAAGAACATATTTACAATCTGAGGAAGAAGAAAGTCCAACACACCAGATTTCACTTTTCCAGTCTCTCAATCAGCTGGAAGGTTTTTCTCTGAACACAAAGACTAAAACAAAACGGCTAAATTAATATTTCTTCCTCACAAAGTTCGTCAGAATTCATCAAAAACAGAAACCTTGAGTTATGACAGCGAATGTCTCCGTCCCTAAATGTCCAGAATAAAAACCCTGGTGGTGGATCTGTCTCTAAAGATCTTCACCACATGACCAGATGAGACATTTCTGGAAGTCGGGATCAAAAGCTTCATATTGGAGCCGAACCAGCTCTAACCAGTGAACCTGCTGGTTTGAACTGACGACCCAGTATCTCCCACGTGTAGTAGGGGCCTCGATAACAAGTTGTTTCAACAATGATAAAATAAGCTCAAGTTACTTAAACTGACTTGAATAACTGATGATCCAGTAAATCTGTCGACTTCGACTCTAAAGCTAAATACGTCGTCAGATTAGTTTTATTTAACTGAAGTGAAACGTCCAAGTCTTTGTGTGTCTCCTGCTCCTCGACTGCACATGTAGCGATTCATCCTGTTGGTTCTCACCTCGACGGATCAGAGCTGCTTCCTCCAAACTGGAAACTGAAGAAAACACTCGAGCTAATGATCAATGTTGTGTTTTTAAAAGCTAAGAGAATGTACTGGACTAAATAACCGTGTAAATATAATGAAGATTTATTGTTGTCGTCTTTAATTTAAGTCCATTTTGTCTGAAACACGCTGTTGTGTTGAGCTCTGCTTGTTTTTTATTTGTCTAAACTCTAATATTTATCAGATCCATGAATCCAACAGGAAACGGACATTTGCACTTTTTGTTTTTGTAAATGAAGTGATGGAAAAATAAAACTGAACAAACACGATTCTCTTTGTCTTCTTCTTTGTTTCACATTGATGTTATTTAAATCCAAGCAGGACAACAAGTCTTTATTCATCCTCAACACAAAATACAAGTTCTTTACATTTCTACATTTATTTTATATCTTTATTTAAAGTAAAAACAAATAAAATCTGAGCTGCAAACACTCATTTAAACAAAGGCCAAATAACAAATGTGGAATATTGTTCCTGTAAATTAACTTTTTATACTTAAAATATCAACTTACAGCTTGTTTTATATTATAATAAAAAGGCCAAGAATAAAAGGACAAATCTGGAAAAAGAAAACATCTGGACAGAATGTGCAACACCTCTCCTCCTCCTCCTCCTCCTCCTCCTCCTCCTCCTCCTCCTCCTCCTCCTCCTCCTCCTCCTCCTCCTCCTCCTCCTCCTCCTCCTCCTCCTCCTCCTCCTCCTCCGGTTTCGTGGTGGCCTCCTCGTCTCTGCTGGCCTTCTCCATGATGGAGTAATACTCCAGGGCTCTGCCCACCGGCTCCAGAATATGTTGCTGCACAATCATTTATAGAAAAGGAAATACCTCTGAGCAAATTGATCTGAATAGTTAAAGTAGTAATCTCGTGACGCTGCTCTAATAAGTGAAGTGTGTGTTGCTCTGTGTAGAGCAGCTGTGACTCCTCACCTCCAGACAGGGGAACAGCTTGGACAGCTCACTGAACAGCGGCAGCAGCACGAACCGGATGAAGCTGGTCTGAGACGACGGTTTGGAAACTTTGTCCCGGTCCATGAAGGGACTCACAGGAAGTCCCTTCTGTTTCTCTCTGTCGCTCTGACAACGGAGAACAAGCACACCTCCATCAGGCTGCGAGTTTGATTCTGTACGCTCTCTGCAACCGTGAGAACTAAACCTAAAGAAAACCGGTTCAAATGTAGCATATCTGTCTTGTTTTTATCCAGATGTGTGAATGAAATGACAGCCTGATGTTTAAATCCTCCACAAAGAGATGATTCATCTTATCACCACTGGTCTGAGACTCTTCCAGTCACCTCCTGTGAGGAGAACCACCGACCTGGTTGAAGAACTCCTGCAGCAGACAGTCCAGCCACGGCGCCGCCACCGCCATCGGCCGCGCCTCGTTGGAGATGTCGCTCACCTTCACCATGATCTTCATCAGCTGCAGACGCACAATCAGTGGTGAGAACTTTCATGAAGTGATCGAGACAGAAGGTTTCAGAAGGTTTAAGGTTCCTGTGTTTACCACTTCCTTGTGCTCCTTGTTGCTGAAGTCGAACGCCAACTGGATGGACCTGAACCTGTTGAGGATTTCGTTGTGCTGAGCCATGTCGGTGGCCAGGATACATCTGCACATACACAATCGGTTCATGAGAGAGAAGGTGAGGAAACAAGAACGTAACACAAAGAAGAAGAAGAAGAAGAAGAAGAAGAAGTGGTACTTGATCATTCCTCCTCGGATGTGTTTGTACTGCTCGCTGCTCAGGTTCTTCAGGATGTTGCACTCCGGCTGCAACGGAAAATTTATTGTGAATCTGATTATTTTCAGGTTGTTTCTACAGGATTGTTTTGATTTCGACGTATCTGCTGAGTCATATTTGTGTTTCTTTAACTGCTCAGTTATGTTTCTCGTACCTTGGCCAGGATCCCGAAGGCGACGGCACAGTGGTGGTTCTCCAGCGGTGAAATGTCGTTGTAGCGCAGAGCCAAGTCGGTCTGAGCGTTGATCTGTGAGGAGAAGAGTCAACACACAAATCAAGTAGAACCCAGCCCCCTGATGGAGAGGAGGAGAACCGGGACGCCACCTGGTAGACGTTGTTGTAGCCGGGATGGTCGAGGTCGTGGCACAGAGCCGACGTCAACATGATGAACAGGTCGGTTCTGCCCAACTTGTTCCTGAGGTCCGTCAGCCAGATGAGGCCGTACATCTGCACATGAGAGAACCACCAGCAACCACAGGTCAGTACACATCTACCTGGGATCTGAGGCCTTCACACACGAGTTGTGGGTCTGCGGCTCCTCTGTGTGTGTCGTACCATCTGCGTGACACAGAAGCAGTGCTGGAAGTTGTGGAACGGGATGTTGTTGTAGTGACAGTAGACCTCGAACAGGAAGTTCTGCAGCACCTCCAGCTCGATGTGGAACGCCGTCAGGAAGTCCAGGTTGGTGAACATCACCTGGAGGAGCACCAGCATCTCCGCCTCCTCCCACTGCCTGGACACCAGGAGATCAGGTGTGAGAGGAGTGTGTGTGTGTGTGTGTGTGTGTGTGTGTGTGTGTGTGTTTGTGTGTGTGTGTGTGTGTGTGTGTGTGTTCTCACCAGTTGTCAAAAATGGGAGTCTTCAGAAGCTCCCTCACTTCCTCTGTCACCTGCAGCGAGCTGCCACAGAAACAACACAAATGTCTTTGAGGGACTTTCAGACGTTTTCACATCTTTTACTTCATGAATACAAACAGATGAGACAGATGAGACAGTAAGACAGTGAGACAGATGAGACAGTGAGACAGCAGCTGCAGCTCCTGGGACGTTACATTTTTTTACCAGATTCTTGTTTGTGCCAGGTCACCTGATGTTGAGGAACTTCCTGCGGACTTGTTGGCGCTCCTCCTGCACGTTCAGCTGAGGCGTCCTGGGCTTCGGGGGGGACTTGGCGAGATGCTGGTCTCCGTCGTCCTTGAACAGACCGATCCAGCTCAGGTGCTCCACGCTCTGACGGGAGAGAAACAACTTCTCACACGACATAAACTTCATTCAGTCTGGATTGTATAGTGCTAGAAGTTAGAATAAGGCCTGGACAGTCCCGTGGACAAATGGTTTTATCTTTGTTTATTATTATCAAGATTATATATATAAAGAAATTAGATTGTTAAGACAATATAAAGAAACTATGTCCACTTCTGCAGCTTTGGAATCATGTAATTGTCTAAAGATTCCCAGTCGTGGTGCAGATCTGCAGCTGGAGGATCAGCTGTCGTTTCTCCTGCAGCTTCACTGGATCAGTGGTGTGTGGACGAACCTCCAGCTTCCTCCTGAACGACTCCACGTGGCTCTTCAGCTCGCTCATGATGTCCGGAGTCGTCCCCACGTCCTGGAGGACTCTGCTCTCCAGGTGGTGCAGCCTGGAGACGCAGGCAGGACACAACAGTGAGACGTCTGCACACAGACGAGCAGGAAGTCACGGTTCAGGACCAACTCACCTGTGCTCCATGTTGTCCAGGTCCGAGGCCGTCGCCACACCTGCAGACACACGGGGAGAACTCACTCAGATAAATTAAATATGAAATCTCCCCTTTTTAAATCATGATGTACTAAAAGTCTTTATTTCATTTAATTCTATTTTAAATCTCCTTTAAACATATGACGGTGCTGCTGTCAAGCCAGAGGCGGCGTCTCACCCTGCAGATCGGACGCCACCACCTCCAGCCGGTAGTACGACTCCCTGCTGTTGGCCTCCAGCCGGGGGGAGATCTTCACCACTGTTCCCTCTCGGTTGTACATCTTCAGGATGTGGTGAGGCCCCGCCTCCGCCGCCGCTCGGAACAGATCTGACAGACGCAGTCAGGAACCGTCAGCAGAGACAGAGACTTTTATTCATCTCACAGAAATAACTGATCGTTTCTGCAGCGTCAGTGAAAACAGGATCTTCTCTCATGTTTCTCAGGTCCTGGTTGGTTTCAGCACCGTTACATCACCATCAGAGAAACTGAAGTCTGAGTCACGACACATTGATTTATTCAGCTCATTAAAAACAACAGGATTTAAAGTGATTTAAAATCCTCACAAAGGACAAACAACACAATGAAAGTAGTGAAATGATGGAATAAATAACGATGCAAGAGACAAAACGTGGAGACGTGAGGACGACCTCAGGGACCTGGAGGCAGAAGAGGAGTCCTGAGATCAGTGATGTATCGAGAGGCTGAACCAGTAACAGATCTTTAATGACCAGTTCAAAGTCCCTCTCTCTCCACACGACGCTCCAGGTCGTAGATTCAACATCGCAGTGAGAAGAACTTCCTAAAACGACTGAAACCATCTTTTAACGTTTACTTTGATTCCTTTAGTTTGGTCCATGTCCCATCTGCTAACATGGAGCTGTGCTAATATCGTAATATATATTTGTGTCCTAATCTTCTCTCTCTGTTGACTTGTCAAGTCAAAGGTGAAGAGCGTCGGACAAGGTGCTGAGTCGTCACGTCCTGAGGACAAAGAGCTTTGACCTGAGGACCTGTCAAACACACATGGAGGTCGGGTCCTCACACAGAATCAGCAGCAGGAAACCATCACACACTTTTCATTTCACTTTCCTTCTGCTGACTCGTTCATCTCACATTAAATCTGCCAGCGGCTGAGACGCAGCTTCACTTCTCTACATCAGGAGTTTGAGGAGAACCCCAGGAGAGCGACGTGTCGGACCTCAGGCTCCGTCCACCTCCTCTTACCTTTGACGTCCGCAGCAGAGACGTCGGATCCAAACTCGGCCGTCTCCAGTTTCCCGTTCACCTTGAAATGGATGATTTTTGTCGTCATCCCAGAGCCAGAGGGTCGCGACCTGTTCCAAACAAAAGACAGTGACACCTCTTGACTGGGGCACGTTCACCTTGGATGAGGAGTGAGGCACCTGCCGCTGACAGAGAGCCCACCCACTCACCCACTCACCCACTCATCCACTCATCCACTCATCCATCCATCCATTGATCTATCCACTCATCCATCTATCCACTCATCCACTCATCCATCCATCCATTGATCTATTCATCCACCCACCCACTCATCCGTCCAAGGCTGGATAACGACCAGGACAAGTGGGTCAGTGGTTTCCCCGACAGCTGTGGATCTGAATCTGTTTATTTATTATTCATTAGAATTGTGTTCTCATTAAACTATAGATCTCGATGTATATATATATCTATGTACGAATAACTATCTGTGTTTTAAGACCTGAATGGTTTGAGTTTAATTTGATGAATAAAGAATGTGACTAATTAACAGACAGAAAACTTTGGGGGGGAAATATATGAATCTTTTTTAATTTTATGGAAATTGTAAGGCTGCAACCATTAATAACCTTTATCAAATTAATCATAATCAGAAAATTGAGAAAAAGACAGATATTTCTTACTTAGAAAACAACGTGACCATAATAATTATTGCTATTTAATTTTCCTCTAATATTTCTAATCAAGTTCATCGACCCAGGTCTGATCCATAGACTGTATATAAACAATAAACTCAACCTTTATAGTTTTTACTGATAATAATAATGATGATAGTTAATTATTAATCATCTATAATGAATCATTAACTGTTATTTACAGTCTATGATCTGAGGTGCAGTTCCCGGCTCCTGCCGGCAGGGGTCGTGGTTCTGCCGCTCCCTCACCGCAGGATGTACGGCAGCTGACATGTGACAAACACAGTGACTGACGGTGTGTTGACGGTCTGTGCTTGTGTCTGTTGACCGTTAATGTCTGTGAACCACCGGCGGAGCGTCCCTCCTGTCTGACCCGGAGCTCCGGCACTGACTCCCGGGCACGCAGCGGTGAACCCGCGGGGCTG
Source organism: Hippoglossus stenolepis (assembly GCF_022539355.2). NCBI lineage: Eukaryota > Metazoa > Chordata > Actinopteri > Pleuronectiformes > Pleuronectidae > Hippoglossus > Hippoglossus stenolepis. The sequence goes on along the minus strand of NC_061506.1, from coordinate 767,814 downwards.
AGGTGGGAAGCGGAGCCGACACATTGGACTTTTTCTCCGGGAGCGACCGAGTCCATCCGGTGGGTGAACGTGGAACCGGCCACCGGATTAGAACCGATTCATTGACCCGCCCCGAGGCAGCCGAAGTGGGGCCACAGCCTCCGGACCCGCCGCCGACTTAGCTCCGTTGCTAACAGCTGCACTGGAGTTTAAGGTAAAAGCAGCTAGCCGCGAGCTAGCATGGGAAGCTAACAGCTACATGGAGCGTTCCCTTCACTTCCAGCTGCTGATGCTAAGCTACAGGTTAGCAAGATGGCTCCTGCTCATGTGTTGTATTAAACTTGTTCTGCAGGAGCAGCTTCATGGAGCCCGGCCCGCCGCCGCCGGCCGCCTCTGAGGCAGCATAACCGGTGAGAGCTCGGCCCTGACAGCTGCAGGAGCTCCGGGACAGGGCGGGGAGGGAGCCGCGGACATGGAGGAGGACCAGGAGGTGCCCGCCGTCAGCATGGACTATCTGCTGGAGCAGGCGATGCACAAGGACCTGGGCAGGAGGCTCCAGGTGGGGCCGGACCTCCTGGAGATCATCCTGGACCAGGAGAGGTGTCCCGAGCTGGAGCAGGACCAGAGCTCCCTGGACAGGATGGTGGACTCCGTGGCCAGCTCCTGGGTCAACTCCAGCAACTTCAAGGTGAGGGCAGGTGGAGCCAACAGGCAGCCCTTGAGCAAGGCACTCTCAGCTGCATGGCGGTCTGTATACACAATGAGCACAACCTGCAGTGAAGCTGAATCTCTCCTGTGAAGTGAAAGCAGAAGCCCAGTTCACTTCATGATGCTGAAGGTCTCACTCTAGTCTGATGAGTTTCCAACCAGCAGCAGATGTTCGGGTCCCATCTCCAGTCGTGTCCCTTTTGCATCGTTGTGTGTTTCAGTCTTGAGCTCAGGCAGGAGCACGCCTGAACGTCCCAGGCCCGGTGGGGGTCTCTCCTCCTGATCCAGACCCGCTGGCTGCAGCGTTCTGAGATCAATACATTACAGATACAGCAGAATAGAAGTAATGGGACATGATACAGATTTGTTTGAATCTGTGATGGTGAGAACATGCAGGAGTTAGAATCATCCATTATTCACACTGCTCCTCTGAGGGCTGCACAATCTGGCAGAACCACTTATTGAACTGGAAACCTTCTTAGTGTGAGGCTGCAGTGTCAAACACCCACACATATACATATATACATATATATAAGTATTAGAGCTAGTTTCATCTATTGAAATCCAGATACAAACGGCCACATGGTGAATATCTCTTATTCTGTTCCAGAGCTTTTGAACATGTCACAGAACGGCATCAGTGAAATGCCAGATTTGTCGCTGGAGTTTGGTCCGACAGGTTTTTGTGGCTCTGATCTAAACCACACACGTACACACACACACACACACACACACGTACACACACACGTACACACGTCACTGCCCTGGAAACGCAGCCTCCCCAGGCTGTAATGGGGACGGGGCTCCGAGCGTGGAGCTTAATTTACCAGCACCATTAGCCCAGTTTCCTCCGCTGTGTGACCGAGACACCGGGGAGGAGCGACTTCGAGTCAGCTGCCTTCTCCCGCCTGCAAATGAGTGTGTGAGTGTGTGTGTGTGTGTGTGTGTGTCTGTGTGTGTGTGTGTTAGTTAAATGTTGTTAATGTGTCGTGCCTGTCATGTAAATTAAAAGCCTGTTCAGACACTTTAACGACTGAAGGTCGACATTTACTGTGAAACTCAAACTGTTGAGACCTCCTCTGGCTCATGATGCCTCCATCTAACAGCTGCTTTAATAAAACACAACGGAATAAGAACAACCAGATAAAGAGCTATGATAATAATAATACACTTTATTCATACAGCACTTTTAAAAAGAGCTTTAAATGGCTGGAACAGGACAAATATGACCAGAGGATAACATAATGCAGAAGCGAAACAATTAGAATCCAGCATCAAAACAATAATAATAAAAAAGAGAACACGTGTAATAAATATAGTTTGATGAATAAAGCTGCAGATTATATTAATTGAATGTCAGTAGTTTTTTTATTAACACAATAACGTTACACACAATCGACCTAATCACAAACCACACCCACATTATATCAGGAAAAATGAAATTAAACCACAATAACCAAAGTGAATCTAATAGAAATAATAGATTATCTGTCAGATTGTCCTGTGCTTCAGTTTCTGTAGCTGATCTTCAAGTGAGACTAGTTATGATGTGTGATTATGGGATGTACAAGTATAATATAAATATGTGAAACTTCAGTGTAAAGTTGAGTTGTTGGTTTAATGTCGTTGTAGCAGTCCGCGTCCAGCAGGTGTCGCCACATCTGTGACAAAGTTTATTTTAATTTTTAACTCGTTTCGTTGTTTCTCTTTATTTTAAGAGAATTTTCCAAAAATTGCACCAGAACCGAGCCGGAGCCCAGTCGGTGCGTGAGTGTTGTTTCATGACGTCAGCTGAGATGCTCTCACTACGCGTTCATTGAGCGTCTCTCTCACCCCATGACAAGGAAGGATACTGCGTCATCACGCGGCCGCTGCTTGTGTGCTGGGAGCGGGGACTTCACTCATGGTGCAGAGTGGGTTCACTGGTTCCACCCCCAGAACCACTCCTCACGTCATCGGGTCGCAGCCCCGTGACGTAACACCGCGGTGTCTCCGCGTCTTCCTCGTTTCTGAAGGAGAAACTCCCGGTTCTGTGTGATTACCCAGAATCCCTTGCAGCTCAGATTCAAATCCCTTGCTCTTGATTGGCTGGATCTGTTTCGAACGTGTTTGCTGTTTAGTGACGTTTGACTCATCTGTTCCAGTGTGTTTACTTCCTGTTGACTTCCTGTTGTTTGTTTGTTTGTGTGTTTGTGTGTTTGTGTGTTGCTCAGGTGGTTTTGTTGGGGATGGACATCCTGTCGGCTCTCGTCACTCGACTGCAGGAGAGATTCAGGACTCAGGTTGGAACTGGTGAGCTGCTTCCACGTTGATCAAATTAAATCTATTCATCATATATTTATTTATATATATATATATATAGAGAAAAGGTTTGTTAATGCATAAAATATTTACCGTTAAGTTCTGCTCCTACTATAATACATTTATTTATTTATTGTGTCATTTTATATGATACTTATTGAAAAATATAGCATTTTATTTCAAGTGGATTTTATATTTTGAATAAAATAAAAAGGTATTGATTTATTGATAATTCTATATTTATTTTAATTTTTTGCTCTTTATATATATTGTTTTTAACTAGTGTTGCAGACTCACACAGTCATAGAAGGATAATGTAAAATATAAGACACTTAATAAGAATAAATCCAATAAACACATCAAATTAATAAATATGAGATCGGAATTAGACCTCAATTATTATATATTATTAATTATGTGTAAACTCTGGTTTCTGTGTCGGCTCAGTTCTTCCGAGTCTCATCGACCGACTCGGAGACTCCAAGGACCAAGTTCGAGACCAGGACCAAGCGCTGCTGCTGAAGATCATGGACCAGGCCGCCAACCCCCAGGTACAGGATACTTCATATCATATATTATATATTTATATATTATGTAGTCAACCAGAGGACAGTTTTGTTTTGGTCATTTTAATCCTCAACTAGTCGTGATTCAAAGGTTTATGGAACATGTTTTGTGTTTTGTCAGTACGTGTGGGAGCGGATGATGGGCGGCTTCAAACACAAGAACAACAGGACCAGAGAAGGACTTTGTCTGTGTCTCATCTCAACACTAAGCGTGTACGTGGAGGTTTTAACACGTCTTTACCATTTTGCTTGAAAAGTCACTTAAGAATAGATTTTCAGTTGATCGACTTATCGTTTTAATTATATAGTTTTAGCTGTAGAGATATTTCAGCTCTGAAATCCACAGTTCGTTGCTGATTCTTGATGAAATTATCCTCTCGTGTTTTATTCTTCATCTTTTTGTGTTTTTCAGGTATGGATCTCAGAGTCTGACGCTGAGTAAGATAGTTCCTCACATCTGTAACCTCCTCGGAGATCCAACGGGCCAGGTACGAGCTGCTGGACACGACCAAGTAAAACCACCTCGGCCTTTTGTATTCAGCGCTGGAAGTCGAGTCATGTGACTGATCAGAACCAATCAGGAAGAGAACGTGGGCGTCATCGTTTACAAAAGTCTTCGTTTCTGAGTTCAAACTAAAACACAAACCCAGAGTTTTCAAACTGAAATGAGACCAGCAGCGTTTACAAATGTCTGGAGAGTAACCAGGCGTAACCATAGCAACAGTGATGAGTTTTAAAACTAAAAAGTAATAATATCAATATAAATCAAGCATTTCTACATGCTGCCATCTGCTGGTCATATATGAACATTACACCTCAGCAGGGCTGGGTCACACCATGAACCAGACTCTCTTTGTTCTGGTTCATTTTCTAAACTCATTCACTGTGTGGTGCAGGATTCAAACCTGCGACCTCCAGACTCCGCTCTGCGTTAGAGTTTGTTGTCCTCTGACGAGCAGCAGACGTCCGTCATCACCGGAACTCGGTCCCGAGGACAGGAAGCTGTGCCCATGAACTTCCTGTCCTGACGCCAAACACACTCACATACGTTAAGCACTTGTCTTCAAGTAAAATAAGAGATTTCATCACTAGGATAATAAAGGAACCGCTCCGACTTTATTTTATTTATGAGTAAAGTAGAGATGAGATAAACAGATTTGTAGTTTTATTCTTAGATATTATAAATAACAAGACAAGTTTTAATTAGGTGACAAGAGATCAAGAGAATCATACGCTTTTAAATCAATAGCTGGTAAAATGTATTTGACAGGTTTAAAATAAAAAGAAACTGAGGTGAATAAAAATGATTTTATTGACAGTATAGTAGAAAACGGTGTTTGTGTTGACATGTGTTCTTACTGTCGACCTGCAGGTGCGTGACGGCGCCATGAGCTGCCTCATCGAGATCTACCGCCACGTTGGGGAGCGAGTGAGAATGGACCTGGGAAAGAAAGGTCTGCCTCAGTCAAGGTGTGTTCACACACACTCTCTCTATCTGCCTCTAACTCCATCAAGTTCTGTTTCTGCTGCAGATGAAGATCATTTTCATACGGGGAAAAATAAATGAGTTAAAATGTGATTTGTTTTCTTGTGACTTTAATAGTTTACTAGAGTAAATTCAGTCGTGTGTATTCAGGTTGTTGTCGTCCACACGTCGCCTGCAGCTGATGTGACGTCGTGTCAAAGTGTTCATCAGGCTCTGATGTATTTTGGGATGTGACTTTGTCCCATTTCACTTTTCTCCTGAGAGCGTCTGCAGGCCTGAAGGCAGCGATGCTTAATTCTCTGTTTGTCCTTTTCTCCGTGTCCAGGCTCAACGTCATCTTCAGCAAGTTTGACGAAGTCCAGAGGTCGGGGGACATGGTCCTGTCGCCTGTGTCGGGTAAGCTCCTCCCCCTCCCGTTGGCGCCGTCTGCTCGTGGCATCGTTCAGATTCTGGTTGTCATGGCAGCATCTTTTTTGTTTGTGTGTGGCGTCGTCTTGTCGTCGCGAGTGGCCTGAGGACAAACCATCATGTGACACTGGTTGTTTATTCGTCCACTTGCTGGTGAAGCTGGTGTATTTGCTGTGGCTGAAGTTGTTTTCTGAGGCAAAACATGCAGAACATTTGCATCTGCGCACTTTTTGGTCCATTCCCTCATGTTCTTGAATCCTCTGGGTGGTTGTCGGCGGTTTGGAGGAAACCTTCCGTCCTTCAGTCTCTTTGCAGAGCGCTGCCTTTACCGTCTTTCTGTCAGAATGAAACCTGAGCTGGTGTCTTTGTGCCGTTGGGAGGCGACGAGCTTTCAGTGGCTTCGCTGCAGGAGAAGTGAGACAGAGAATTTAATGAACTGATGAGTTCACGGTATCGTAATCCACAGAGCCTTTATTGTGAAGGAGCCGCAGGAAGTGTTCATTTAATATTTTATCAGACCATTTGCGAGTCATGTGACCTGGATGTTGTCAGAATGAACAGATAGAGGAGGTGGGCGGGTCCCATCACACCGTCACAGAGAGGAGGACGGGGGACGGCACCTGAGCAGACGACAGCAGGAGGCGTCACACTGACCTGGAAAACGAGGACGAGACACAGAGGAAGACAAACCTGAGCGAGAGTGAAAAACAAGACAGATTCAAATAAAGAAGAAGCTCAGATAACTAGAGGAAGTGCAGACTCCGCTGTGGCAGCCCCGGGGCTTTTATTTTGTAGGAGTGGTGTCAGCTGTTGTCCCTACAGTCACAAGACCAGGTTGGAGGGGAGGGGAGGGGAGGAGGCAGTTCATCCGCTCGGGCTCCTTGTGTCAGGATGCTGGCGACTCTTCCTCCTGCACATTCACAGCGTGGCGGCGGAGGGGGGAGTTAAACTCTGCAGGTAAATTCATCTCAAACAAGAACTCGCACGTTTCTGGTTTATAGCTGAACTGCTGTTGTTTCCTGTGTCGGGATCTTTGTGCTCGTTCGTCTGACTCATCGGGTCAGAGCCAGGACTCGAGGCTCAGTGAAGCTGCTGCTCTCGTCTGCACATCTCTCACGTGAACATTTAAAGTATTTGAATCATTCTACTTATTGTGGTTTACACAGTTTAAAGATCTCTGTCAGTTCTTTATTTCCACCTGTGAACTGTGTTGGTGTCAGTGTTGTTGATGTTGAAAGACCAGTTCAACATGTGAGTTAAATACCAGTTAAACATGTGAGTGAAAGACCAGTTAAACCAGGTTTATTACTGAACTGGGTTCAAACAAACCTCAGTAGCTGTTATTAATAACGTGGAGCTCTTACATAACAGTTACTTAAAGTCCTAGAATGAGAAGACATCACAAGACAGTGATAAAATCAATAATATTAATGAAAAAGCTATTAAAAGAAAAATACAGTCATCAGTCTTTAATTAATTTAACTATAAATAGTCATCGTTCTTAAAATATCAGTGAAATGATTCAAATGTCTGAAGCATAATCAAAATCAAGTTTTATTGGATTTATTGATTGACTAATTGTTTCAGTTCGTAGAAACCAAACAGCTTCTTGACGTTAATGATGTTATTTCCTTGCTCTAAATGAAAAGTGTTCAGATGAAAGAATAACTATCTATGTGAATAATCTGTTCAAGGATGCAGGTGAAAGTTTGGATTCTTTTGTCAAACCACAAGTTTAAAAATACACGTTTTTTTATTCTGGGGTTTGATGAACTCCGCCCTGACTGTGAGCGTCGCCGCCGCCGCCGCTCCGGGCGCCGTCAGGTGCTGAGAGACGAGGACGGGTTCTCGTCTCTCAGCAGGACTTGGGTTGCAGCGTTGGAATCCTCCTGAATAATGAACGCTGTGCAGGGACAGAGACGGACAGAGACGGAGAGAGAGAGAGAGAGAGAGAGAGAGAGAGAGAGATGTTGAAACACATCAGGTAGAACGACCAATGGCGTCTCTCCCTTTACGGACATTCTGACCTCGGGGGCACCGTAGATTGACTTCTCTAGGTGTGTAGCTCTACACTGCGTCCTGCCACAGCAGCTCTGCCCTGACGCTCCTCCGCACAGAGACACAACCTGACAGGAAGCTGAAGGAGGCCAAACAGGAAACAGGAACTGAGACGGGCCGATGTGAAAAACCCAACAAGGCAACAAAAACAACACGACAGATAAATATGAGTTCCACTGCTTATCTTCAGACAAGTGAAGTAAAGATGCTGAATCATGATGAAACATCGACTGCTCGGGAAAAAAATATTGTTAATCAAACAAATTCTCTGATTCCAGCATCTAAATATAGAGGTTAGCTGCTTTTTAAAGTTTTATCTCAAGTTTTATCTTTGATCCCTCCTTCTGATTTCCGATGTTCTATAAACA